>NC_043966.1:10643844-10801344 GCF_902148855.1 Sphaeramia orbicularis
TAAAACAAACACAAATATTTGACATAATATTTATAGGCATAATGTCATGTTTTGGTTTTTCACATTCAACCAAGAAGGATATTTGGAGTCATAGGTTATTTTCCTATTATTTTACTTGAGATCCCATTGGTCATTGTGTGGCCCCTGAACTAAAACGAGTTCGACATAATTGGTTGTTCATATCTTCAGTGTAATTTTTGCACTTTGCAAATTCATCCTGCAGGCCGGATTGAACCCTTTGGCGGGACGATTTTGGCCCCCGGGCCGCATGTTTGACACCCCATCCTATAAATCAGACTTGGTTTGCACTATATGGGTGGTTTATTACGTGGTCAGTGGTTATCGATCTAGACATTGAAGATCAGACGATGCTGGATCAGATACAGTTTGTAAATGAGGCTCCGGGTGATGGTGAACCCATTACTTTTTCTGTCAAACAGACCAGCGTGAATATGTTAGAATCTTTATGTGAACAAGTGTTGTAACTGTGGCGAACTCACGTTATTGGCAGTGAGAAAACTATTGTTGTGAGATAGTCATAGGCTGGGGCACCGCAACAAATTGTGGTCCCCATGGAAGGTGAATATTGTCAATAAATCAATCAAATTTTATTTATGTAGCACCAAATCATAACAAAAGTTATCTAATGACACTTCACGTATCGAGTTGGTCGAAACCAGACTGTAAGCCAATTTACAGAAACTCAACAGAATCCATTGTGGGCCCTTCAGAAAATACATTATCTGGAAATGTGTCATTAGAGCTATGCGGGAGGGGGTGTGTTTCATCAGTGCTATAGCAACTGCAACTGGCATGGAAACGAAAGTAAAAACTTAACTTTTGACATTCGACTCCTGGCTTCTATGCCTCTCTTTAACTACAGAGCTTACATGAAATTTTCACAACTTCTAACCTATATCCACTGGGCCCCCTGGAAATGCTGGGCCCCATGAATTTGTGATGTCCCCCCTTTACAGCGCCCCAGGTCATAGGTGAGAGTTTTGCACATTCATACCATAAAGACCTTTACTTAACAGGTATTAGATGGGAAAAATATCATTAAAGCGTGAAATATTTGCAGGCAAATACTTTGTGTCAAAATTATTCATACAGCGATGTGAGTTTGAGAGAGTTAAGATACTTGTTCAGTAAAAAAAAAAAACTTTATATTCATGCCAGGCTATTCAACAGTAATAGTAATGGCTATAACTTCACCTGGAGCTTCATCTGCAGTGTCTCTGGGTCCTTGTTCAGTCCAAGTAAAATGATATACAAGGTGCAAAGTGTGCTGAATTCACATGACACTGACATATACTGATTTTTTTTTTTTTTTTTTTTTTTGTTATTATGGTGTGAATGCTCGATGCTGTACACATTTAAGTTGATGTAAGCAGTGTATTAGTGGAAAAGGATTGGCAAAAAGATAAGCTTTTGCTTCTAGCCTATTCCTTTTTTGGTTTTTATGTTTATTACGATTGATGTACTGAGTACAATGATTGATGTAAAACCAAAAATAAATTCATTCATTCATATGTTTGTATATTTACAGTTTTAAATATATATATTATAATACTGCAAGGTCTTAGAGCAGTGGTTCTTAACCTTGTTGGCGGTACTGAACCCCACCAGTTTCATATGCGCATTCACCGAACCCTTCTGTATTAAAAAATAAAATATGATTTTTTTCAAATTCAAGACACAGGTATATGTTTTACTGGTGCACAAAATGAACTGTGCATTAACGTCACTGTGTTCAAAGAACAAAACCAATACAGTGCATGAATTCACAACAAATTACATACCTTTTCACAAAGACATGACCTTTTTTAATACTACCACACTGAAATGGTTTTAATTTTCAACCTTATGTATTCCAATAATGAACTTATTGTATTTATGCTATTTATCATTTTTAACATTTTAACACACACCCATCACCTAATTTCCATCAAGCTACAGTAATAATGAATATTTACTGCAAATCAGTGTATCAATAGTGTATCAAAAAAAAGTTCTCATTATACTCCTTCAGTATTTTTGTGATCGTTGTTTTATTACGGCACTAGCTCGGCTTTAGCGTAATACGATTTCTCCATCCGTGACGGTGCGTCGGTCGTCACATGATTGCAGCTGACCAGTGCGGTGACCGAAAAATGTAAACAAACGCTACACATGGCTGCCTCCGTGGTTAACAGGAAGTAGCAAAAGTCATAACAACGATGTGGAAAATACTCAAATAATTCATCGTCAGACGAGTGGAAGAGATTATAAACATTTCTGGATGTGTTGTAGTGCTATAAGCAACAACAATACACCGCGTATACTGGATGTCAATCAGAGAAAGAGTCTCCAAAGCTGTTTGTTTACATACATGGACCTAGCCCGACACACACACCCGACTAATGAGTCGAGTGTGTGTCTTGACCTCCGCCGAACCCCTGAGACTGACTCACCGAACACCTAGGGTTCGATCGAACCCAGGTTAAGAACCACTGTCTTAGAGTGTGGGTGTGTCGGTACGATTCTGACAAATTCAGGTGTTTTAACTGGCCAGTTTGGTAGCTACAGTTGAGAAATAGTCCCACCTCTACATTAAATATCTCAAGTTGATAGGACCAATATTTTCGGAGATATTAGTCATGTTGGGATACTATTGTCTTTCAATCATGGAAGCGCAGTACCACGCGACATGATGGGAAATGGAGTTAAAAACAGGAATGCCACATTTACTCCCACAGTACCGACATATCAGTATTAACATTGACACCTGCAGCCATACAGCCTGTATGTACTGAGTGACATTTGAGACAGAGAGAGAGACACTGATATTAATACTGTATATTAATTGTCGTTTCCATTTCAAAGAATGACTGACCAAACGATTTTTATGTCACTACTTCTAAAATTTCGACTAACACCTGTTCCTAAAAGTCTGCTCTCCTGTACAACCTGTGGTTCCCCACGGGTCACATTCTAGTATATATATGTATTTCTGTTGTATTGATAATTTCTTTCCTGTTACTTTTTATTATACTTGAATGGAGCGACTGTAACACAATCATTTCACAATAATAAAGTATTCTGATTCTGATTTCTGATTCTGATTACAGACATTCCTCAATATCCTGATAGTCTTGTTGTTTTTTGTTGCTCCACACGTCATCCTTCCCTTCATTATCTCTTTCAAAATAAACTAAGAGTGGCTACAAATAATCAGGTCCTGTTGTCATATGACATTATTGCACAAAAATGATTGGCTGATGCCTTTATCGATGTTGCAAAAGCTTGAAAAATTTAATTTGGTGCTTTTTCTCTGAGAAATATTACCATTCTGTGTGAAATAACTCATGACTTAATTAGCTGTTTGATGTATCAAGGCCTTTAACCACATTTTATGCACTTGCTCCAAAAATGTATTGAATCCCTGTATATCTAATGCCTTGTACTTACACTGATTCACTGCAGCAGTTTTTGCATAATCCTCCCAGAAACACAACCTCATTGGCAGATGTGAAACTTTGGTGTCACTGGTGTTGAATTTCATTTTGACTTGTTCAACTGTTGAGCCTAAAATTATTCGGGTATTATGTTTAATATACTCACCATCTCAGTTTCATGTGTAAGCATATTTATAGTTTCTAATTAATAGTAAGCAAAGTTTATTATCAAATACTGCAGTAGTTAAGCCAAAGGAGATATACTGGTGCAAAAGGAAAACTCAAGGGGTTTTCAGTCATTTAATAATTCATCTTAAAGGGGCATATGAGTTGTTGTTGGTTTTTTTTTTGTTTTTTTTAAATAAATAAATATTAATACACATGCTCTTCAGGGATTGCAAAAGGATGATGCGAGAGATGTTGAGAATCTCTCCTTCAGATCAGACAGAAATGTCATAAACTTGTATAAAATCACATTCTGGTAACATGTCAGATACAAGTCACGTACAACCGGGTACGCATTATTCAGGGAAAACATATCATCGTAAATATCATCAAGCTATACATAAAAGATACGGCATGCACCACTCGCATATACATTCAGCGGTAAGTCAAGCATTAAAGCAGCACGGCATACAGGTTAGGCTGCAGAGGGCGGATGAAAAGGCCCCACTGTGGATCTGAGCAAAATGGCGTGACATGAAAACACTGAGCGGAATTAAAGTCGCAAAAGCATTCATAAAAATAAGTAGTAAAACAAACTGCCTTTATGTGTTACATTCCACCACACTAATGTTAGTACAACAGCAGCATTAAAAGCAGCAAAAGGACATCTGCTTCCAAGCATGTAAAACAGATCTAAAGAGCAGTATAGTTTTTATTGGCTGTGGATATGTGAGATTAAACAGGTTGTTTTTGGAGGCTGGAGGGTTTGTGGTATTTGGTGATTTGTGGCTCGTGGAATTTCAGATAGTGCAAACAAAGCGGCGGTGTCATGCTTTTGTTTGCTATTTGCAGTCGTTTCACAGCCTTAAACACAGAGTCCATATTTTTCTCGCTCGAGTCCAGGTTGTTCAATTATTAAATATCAAAATCTAAAAATACAGATACCGGGCGTTTACAGAACAGAAACGGTTCGAGGAAGCTGCTTTTTGTGTTGTCTCAGTGATCAGAGACGGCATTTGGGAAGGAACACTTCAATACATCTTAATTAAACATTTTTCTTTCTTTTTAATTAAGCCCTTTGTGCTTATCCTGCCTTTCGGTGGCTGCAGGACAGAAGGAAGTGGTTGAGGAAGGAAAGCCACGTCTTGAATGCAGATTTAAATCCCCAGACAGAGGCTTCCCTGTGCTTCGGCAATCGACATTTTTAACCTGAATTGTCTCTCAGTAAAGTTTAGAGGACATTAGTCCTGCAGAGACAACTCCCTGGATAAATCCGAGACATCCCGCACGCGCTGCCAAAAACTGGGCATGATAGAGAGGTCTGTGTATTTACAGTGTCTCGCTGACTAGTATTATATGTTTATTAGTCTGTCTCGTAGGCAGCCTTATAAAACCAGCCAAGGCCTTCTCTGACATACAAACCATTTTTCACCTCACACCACATCACTGCTTTTCTGGAGCTGCTCTGCCTTCAGTAGAATTGGTCAAAAAAAAAAAAAAAAAAAAAAAATTCAAATACACACTCTTCTCAGCTGTCAGATGACAAAAGGAATAGCTGAGCACCCGGTGGTTTAAGATATGAGGTCACTATCGCAATACCCTGCAAGTCTTCAATTCCATTTTATCATGTTTTAAAAAGAAAATAGGTAGCAGCGGCTCCTGCAGGATTAATACAAGATAGATGTATTGCTAGGGACCTTTACCTTTGCTATATCATTACAGTATTAATACAGTATAGATGTTGGGAGGAGGACTTATCCATGCAGTGTAAGTGCAATATAGATGAAGCCTTGGATCACAATGGTTACCACTATAGTATTAATGCAGTATAGGGGGCTTTTATCGAGGTTGCCTGTCACCAGGAGGGTAATTAAGCGCACATTTAAGGTTTGGTCTTGGACTTTAACCGCCTTATGGGCTTAACAGTCGGAAATTACTCCAGCCCTTTTAGCATAGAGCTCCATTTAAGTGGCACTGGGAAGCAAATGATGAAAATTTCACAATGATCAATTGGAGTGATTGCAAAAACTACGGAAATAAGGCCCAGGTTGAAAATATCCTTTTTAAATTGAATAAAGAAATAATCTCTGACCCTGGTCTTACGTGTAACGAAAAGCCAATAAAGCATTGTCATTCTCTAAATGAAAGAAAGGGAAATGATTTATCCTCTACATAATCCCGATCACCCACATCATTAAATGCTAATAATGTATCATATGTCTTCAAGGGAGGCTCATTTGTCAAACATTCATTTGAATACGACAAGAATCTCGGCGTATATTCCTTTAACCTTTCGCAGCATCGGAGCTTATTACTTCCAACACTACACCGGTAATACATCTCACGGTACGAGGATATAAAAGTCTTTATTCGCGCGCTTTTGAGAACGTAAAACCTCAACTTTGTATTCTTTAAATGAAACGCAATGCTGACCAGAAATTGCATGAAATCTTCCTGCCCTCTGAGCCGAGTGTAGATCAGATTGTGAATGATGACACAACACTGTATAATAGTCATTTTAAAGCATGTGCTATCTTCATTATTAACATTTTCACACGGTTTGAACATTGGTAATAATGTTATATTTCTTTCTTCCCTGTTATTTTGATACTCCCCCCTATCTGGAGTGCTTACAGTAATTGAACATTCCATATTCTAATCAGCACAGCGGCTGCGAGTGGAGCAGAAGGTTATAGAAGCACAAATTAGAGAACAGATAACAGCTGCTAAAATGTCCTCCGAGTCCTTACAAGACTTTAGAAAAGATAAAGTGCTGCTGGAAAATAAAGTGCAATACCTGCGCTCGCTGAATGTAGTTCACCTGCAGTCAAAACCAACCCTGTCGCACAGAATTAATTATTGTTTTAAACATAATGTCCCCTGGAAATGTATTGCAATAAAGGACTTGATTTGGTTGTAAGAAAATGCAAATGATGTTAAGAAATGCATTGAGGGTGATTGTTTTTTGTCACGTCGTTGCAGACTAACAACCCAAAAGAGAAGCCAGGATGTAACTGCTTATGTCAGTGTTTTTCAACCTTGGGGTCGCCTGGAATTCAAATGGGGTCACCTGAAATTTCTAGTAATTGAAAAACAAAATGTAAAAATATAGTCCTTTGAAAAAAAAAAAAAAAAAACTATTACCTGAAAGCTCAGCATGATGCAACAGAATCTACACTGTAACACATAAAGTTTGAATCAAGGTTATAATGCAGCGTTTTTCATCCATGGGGTCGCCTGAAATTTTTAGTAACTGATAAAAATAAAAATTAAAACGTATTAATAAAAAATATATGGTGAGTTGAGAGAGACAATCTCAATACATAAAAGACACGACAAACTGTGAAGCTGAAACTGAAGCACTGTGGTTCTGTTTATCTGTCAAATGTTCATTGTGGTCGGTTTCAGATGCTGCAGCTCTTTCATAATTCATAGTTTGAGTTCTTGTTTGTTCAGTGTTAATTGTCAGCCTTGTAAATCCAAGCTGGACTGACTGTACATATCCTGACCAAGGAAAATCAAATTCTCCTTTTGTGAAGTAATCTACAACTGGCTTTTCTGCCTCCGTCCAAAATAGTAAACATTATATAGACTAAATGTCGTCTAAAATTAACGTTTATTTGCATCATAGTATAGCAAACTATTACATGGTCAAAAAAAATTTAATTTCAGCAAAAAAAAAAAAAAAAAGTCTCAGTTATGAATGTCTAGGGTCCCCAGAAATTTGTGACATTATAATGGGGTCACGAGACAAAAAAGGCTGGGAACCACTGGCTTATGTGTTTATGTTTTATGTGATAGGTAGAATACACATTTTGTCATTTAAATCTACTTTCTTTTTAATCTAACTTATTTTTTAGCTTTTTACATCAGGGGTCCCAAACATGCAGCCGGGGGGCCAAATGCGCCCCCCAAAGGTTCCAATGCGGCCTATGGGATTAATTTGCAAAGTGCAGAAATTCCACAGTCAAGGCTGTGGAACTCATTTTAGTTCAGGTTCCACATACAGACCAATATGATCTCCAGTAAAATAATAGCATAATAACCTACAAAAAGTAATGACTCCATATTTTCTTCTCGGTTTGATTTGAAAAAAAAAAATATTTCATTATGTCTATAAATAATGACAACTTCAAATTTTTGTCTTTGTTTTAGAGCAAAAAATAACATTAAATTGTGAAAATATTTACCTTTACAAACTATCCTGTAACAATAAAATGTGAATAACCTGAACAAATATAAACAACCTGAAATGTCTAAAGAAAATTAAGCACAATTTTAATAATTTTCTGCCTGTTACTCAGTGTTTAGTCTGTTTGTAGATCTGATCCATAAAACACATGTATAAATGCTAAATTGAGGCAGAATATTGTTAAAATTGCACTTACTTTTCTTAAGAAATGTCTATTTTTTCAGGTTATTCACCTCTTTTTTTTTTTTTTGGATAGTTCATAAAAGTAAGTATTTTCATAATTTAATGAGTTTTTTTTTTTTTTTTTTTGCATTAAAACAAAGACAAAAATTTGGAGTTGTCATCATTTACAGGTTATTATGTTATTATTTTACTGGTCTGGTCCACTGCAGATCAAATCGGGCTGAATGTGGCCCCTGAAAGAAAGTAGTTTGAGACCCTTGATTTACACTCTGCATTTATTTATTTATTGTTGATGTGGTATGGCTGTCTGTGGAGCGGTGACCATATTTTTTCTTTCTATCTATCTATCTATCTATCTATCTATCTATCTATCTATCTATCTATCTATCTATCTATCTATCTATCTATCTATCTATCTATCTATCTATCTATCTATCTCTTCTTTTGTTGTCCATTCTTTAACTTATTTTATTTACTTAATTTACTTATTTATGTATTTATCTATCTGTCTATCTGTCTATCTGTCTATCTATCACACTGAACTGTAAATGGAGAACGGTTCTGTATTTCTCTGAAAATGAAGTCTGGGAAATTAAGAAAATAAGGAGTAAACTTTAAAAGCTTGTGCAAGTTGATTCATGCTGTATTTTATGTGACTCTCTTGGATAGTGGTCTCTAAGTAAAAGTAGAGAATGCATAGGTTGCCTTTTACTACTCAGACATTGTTAAACCCGTTTTTGCATTAGATCGACTGCTTGAATTTTTCTAAATGTACCCAAGGTGATTTTAGAGCTCAGTAAAACTGCTTTTACTCTTTATGCACCATAGGGAATGGAATGAATTGCAAAACATCATTTCACTTGAAACCCTTCTTCCCTCAAATACCTTTAAAAACATTTTTCACACTGCTTTGAAGAAACATGTTGCCGCTTTGCATAAATATCTACAGAAGATGTGAGTTATGGACAGGAGCGCCTGCACAGTGAGGTAGGCACGGACTGCACAGACCACACAGACGCCCCCCCCCCCCCCCCATCATAATTGTAAGACCTGGGGTGGGGGGTGGGGGCTCCGTAAATACCGTGATGTACTTTACCTACCCCTCTCTCTCCAATTTCAATGAGTATGGCTGCAGGCTAGTGATGTCCGATACCGAGTAAAATTCAGGCTGGTATCGGCAATACCGATCCGATGCAGATACTTTGTTCACTACGGGTCCTCTGAATGTCCAAATGGGTCATACCTGATGACCATGAAAAGATGATAAACCAGTGGTTCCCAACATTTTTTGGCTTATGACCGTATTTTATTATCACAAATTTCTGGCGATCCCAGACATTCAAAACAGAGACTTTTTTTTTTTGCCAAAATACTTTTTTTTTTTTTTTTTTTTTATGATGTAATAGTTTGCTCTACTATGTTGCCAATAAACTGTAATTTTAGACGACATTTAGGCTATATAATGTGTGGACGGAGGACGAAAAGTCAGGTGTAGATTACTGCACAAAGTGAGAATTTTATTTTTCTTGGTCAGGATATGTACAGTCAGTCCAGCTTGGATTTACAAGGCTGACAAATTAATACTGAACAAACAAGAACTCAAACTACGAATTATGAAAGAGCTGCAGCATCTGAAACTGACCACAATGAACATTTGAAAGATAAACAGAACCAAAGTGCTTCAGTTTCAGCTTCAGAGTTTGTCATGTCTTTTATGGATTGGGATTGTCTCTGTCAACTCAACATATATTTTTATTAGTAATTTTTTTTTTGCAATTACTTGAAATTTCAGGCGACCTCATTTGATTCCAGGCGACCCCACAGTTGAAAAACACTGTAAACTGTATTTTACACCAATTATTTCCATGTATTGACAGGATTAGTGGATCAACAGGTATTAACCCTTTCATGCACACTGGTCACTACAGTGGACAGCTGTTCAAAAGTGTTCTCTTGTATATTCATGGATTTTGTTGTTTTAGTTCCATATCAGCCAACACAGTGGACGCTTATGCATCATCCCATACACTGACATTCATACCATTCCTGTAACTTTGCTGGTCTAGAAAACCTGATCTGTCGTAAGATGTTTGAGAGTGAAAAAAAACTGCTAATTGTTATTAGACTGTAATTAACAGTTTGTTGTTGTTGTTTTTTTTTTTGCATATTAACTCTATGTAGGTATGTTAAAATGTGAGAAAACATCAGATTAGTAGCATTAAAAATGTTTTTATTTCATAGTTTTCACACAGTGTATCAGTAAATACATGTTTCTTTGGTTCTAAAACTAAATGCATGGTGTCCAGCTGAGTGAACATTTTTGTAACTCCATAAAAATAGGCTAACAAAAATCAATAGAATTGTTATTTTTATGCCTAAAGAGGGATAAAAACACTCAGGAAAAAAATTGTGATTAACCCTTTCATGCATAGTGGTCACTACAGTGGACAGTTATTCTATAGCTGTTCTCTTATATATTCATGAGTTTTGTTGTTTTAGTTCCATATCAGCCAACACAGTGAACGCTCATGCATCATTTCATACACTGCAATTCATATCATTACTGTAACTTTGCTGTTCTTGATAAGCCTGATGTGCAGTAACATGTTTGAGTACAAATCAATTGCTACTTGTTATTAAACTGTAATTAACAGTTTTCTTAAACACATTTTTTTTGCATATTATCTCTCATTTTAGTTATTACTAACTTTGTAGAGTATGCTAAAATGTGAGAAAACATCAAATTAGTTGCATTAAAAATGTTGGTAACACTTTACTTGAAGGTCTAGTTTATAATGCATTAAGCGCACATTCATAAGACATTATAATGCATTTATAATGCATTATAAAAGTCATTACAAGAGTTTATGATCATGTACAACAACTTATACCAAGCTTAATAAAGTATTATAAGTGTAGGCATAATGTATTATAAATTCAGCTTTCATAATGTTTTATACATCCATACCAAAGTGACAACAGTGTTTGAAGGAACAATCTCAAGTCCTGGGTTCCGTAACACATTATCAATTGTATGATATTATAACACAAGTATGATGACTTATGAGCAGTATCTGCTGGCTCTAAGTAAAGTGTAAGTCAAAAATTATACATCAAAGTGTTCTTAATAACTCTTTATTTTGCAAAAACAAAACATTAAAAGAACAGAGACAGTAAATAGAAGTGCTACATGTTGCTTTATACATAAATAAAAAATAATGTGGCAGCTCTAAATCTTTGTTAATTCAAACACATGCTTTTTTTTTTTTTTTTTTTTTTAAATAAATATGAAATCCCTAAAATAGATGGGTATAGGTACCAGTGACAAAACCAAACAAAAGTTCCCCTACCTAAAAAAATAAATTCCTTCACACTGCTTTGGTATGGATGTATAAAACATTATGAAAGCTGAATTTATAATACAGTATGCCTACACTTATAACACTTTATTAACCTTGGTATAAGTTGTTGTACATGATCATAAACTGTTGTAATGACTTTTATAATGCATTATAAATGCATTATAATGTCTTATGAATGTGCGCTTAATGCATTATAAACTAGACCTTCAAGTAAAGTGTTACCAAAACGTTTTTATGTCATAGTTTTCACTCAGTATATCACTTTCTGATATTGCGTTTTAAATACGCGTTTCTTTGCTTCAAAAATTTAACGCATAGTGTCCAGCTGAGTGGACTTTTTTGTAACTCCATGAAAAATAGGTTCATAAAATTTTTTTAATTGCATTGTTTTTTTTCATGCCGAAAGAGAAATAAAATCACTCAAGAAAAAAAAAAAGATATTGACTAAGGTTCTCATCCATGAAAGGGATAAGGTTCTCATAATTCATGCATGAAAGGGTTAAACAGTTTAGATCAGTAGATGCTTTTGGTCACCAGTGGCCGTTTGGGTCTTTACGGGTTAAAACAAATATATGCATTTTCCTTAAAAACAGGCTTCTTACCTTATTTTTAACGCATTCAACAGGAATTATCTTTTACTTATTATTTGGCAGCATAGCACTTATTCCTGACAGATAGAAAAGCCAAAACTGTGACGTGGATCATCAGTAGAAAGAGATAAGCACTGGAATCAGACTGAAGGAAGTGGATTTGCTGCTTTAAATGCAAGCAGATGAGGTTTTGTCAAATCAACAAGTAACCTTAATGACATCCCCCTAGTGAAAGAACAGACTAATCTTTTCCACAGCCACATAGTGTTTTCCATCAAGGTTACAGATTACAGAAAGTATACAGGACGTTTTGGACGTAATCAGTGAAAATACATCATGGTTTCATCATTTGCTATTGCCCGTTGAATATTCACAATGCATCTGAATAGTCCTATTTTGCTTTGGAAGGTTCATAACTGATTGAAATGACCAATAAGTACTTGAGTATGAGCCATGATAAGAGACATCTGAATACTATGAATGCAAAAAACATGGGCTTCAGTGCTTCCTTTCGTGTCTCCTTTAATATAGTATATACTGAACCGTCCTGTACAAAAAGGAGATGACAGAATGACATCCCACAATTCCCTACAGTGGCAATATGAGCTAACCCGACTATTCATGGAAACAAATGATCAACATGACAGACAGGACATGCGTTTTCATGTCATATCTTACGCCACAACTGTCTGATATCCTATGTTTTGGTCTTAATTTGCAGGTGAATGTGGATATGAGTGTTTCTGTAACATGTGAAGTCAACGCAGCAGAATCTGGGCTGTGTTTGCTCAGGTTCTATCTTTGTTTTGAGCATCGTATTGCAGCCTCTATGAATATCATTAATTAATTTCTGGCTCCTTCAGTCACAGACACCTCAATAGAACTAAAGTGTGAACAGTGAACTGTGAACTGACTCTTTTGCAGGAAGAGAAATACAGTCAAATCAGGATGAAAGAGGTGGATTTGTGGTTAAATTGTTGTTATATTCAAATGTTCTCATCCTTATGAATTCTCCTTTCCATTTTTTCTTTGACCTCATGAGGTTTTCCATCAAGGTCAAGCAAAAGATTTTAGGAAAAAGTAGATAAAAGTAAATATTTTGACTTTTTTTTATATACCCAGTGAAAATATATCACTGAGGTTGCATCATTTTCTGTTAACCCATAAACATTCAGTGTTTATTTTTCATGAATGGTCAACTAAATTCATATATCCGGCTCTCACCACCTTCAGACACAAACGCACGCCGGGCGTTCTTAGGAGAACGCACCCGTTCACCATCAGAAGCCTCACGGCGCACCGGAGTCATAAAGACACTTTTGTGGGTCAAAGCGAACTCATCTGCGAGAACAGCAGCTTCAGAAAGTGACCCAACTTTCTGCTCATTCAGATACACAACTATGCGCTCCGGCAAACGCTGTTTAAATTCCTCTAAAAGGACGAGTTCTCGCAGCTGCGCAAAATCTGTAACTTTATTGGAGTGACACCATTTGTCAAACAAAACACCTTTTTCCCGCGCAAACTCCACATATGTCTGGTCAGGGGTTTTTACACACTTTCTAAATTTTTGCCGGTAAGCCTCCGGCACCAACTCATAAGCACGGAGAACAGTGGCTTTAACAACCTCATAATCCAAACTCTGTTCAACCGTTAGTGAGGAACACACCTCTTGCGCCTTACCGGTCAACTTACACTGGAGCAGCAGAGACCATACTTCCCGTGGCCAGCTCAGGGTGCCTGCTATGCGCTCAAAAGCATTGAAATAACAGTCCACCTCCGCTTCTCTGAACGGAGGCACCAGTGCTATATGCCGGCTCACATCGAAGCTGTCACGGGGAGAGTGTGGGGCTGTGTGTTGGACAGGTGAGTGGGGAGTAACAGGCTGACGTTCCAGCTCCAGGGCTTTCACCCTCAGGAGCATGGCCTCCACCTCCAGCCCTTTGTGTCTCACCTCTACCTCCTTTATGCGCAGAGTCAGTCGGAGTTCTTCCGCCGACATCCTCTGCACAACCGGAGGTTCCGCTAATGCGGTGGGCGACGACGGCTGAGGATCATGGTGCTCCTCCTCCACGTCACCAGCTCCTGCCGTCAACACACCCCTCCCCCCAAGCTTCTCAATGAGGAGCTGCCTCAGCTCCTCCTTCCTAACATTAGTAGGAAGCGGCACACCAAAACGAGTGGAAATGAGCATTAAATCTACCTTCCTACAAGCGTCTAATCGATCCAGTGTAGGACACGCAGCAAACGCCTCCAAATCAAAATCCATCTTACAGACAGAAAAACCACAGACCAGAAAAATGTCACAAATACTTACCGAACTTACCGGAAAAAAAAAAATCACACGCTCAAAAAAACACGCGGGAAAAAATCCCGGACGAGCCCCCAAATTATGTTACGCCCCGGCCTAGGGGTTCACCAGGGCGAACATAATAGGCTCAACTTTTGTCCCCTCCCAGCTCCCAAGCACACACGTCAGTCAAAAACTAAGACTCACAATATTTATTATCAGTATCTTGTTCAACTAAGGAAGGGTTAGGGGAGGGAGCGGCTAAAACAACAAACAAAATATCTTCTTTTACAATTTACTAACTTACCTAACCAAAATAAATGCAGGAAATAAAATACAGAAAACTTACCTAACTACCTAACAAAAACAGGAGAAAAGGTGAAAACAAAAGAGCCGACCTCCCCTACCAGAAAAAGGTTCAATTTAACAAAACTATTTACAACTACAAACAATCAGATTTTTCCAGGATCGAAGACTGACGGTCACACACACGAACACAGGGTTGGGAGCTGACAGGAGGCAAGAGCGAGCAAGGATGGGAGCTCCAGGGCCATCTTTAAAGGGCCGGGCAATCATGCTCCACCAATCAGCAACCTGCAACAAACGGAAACAAAAGGGGCACAGCACACCTACAGGACGGGGGGAAAACACACACACTAAACAGAAAACACTTACATATACATATAAATAGACAAATTATGACCCAGGGTCATAACATGCACTACCTCAACCTCTCATCTGCTTTTTCTTTCTCCTTGCACATTGTTTTCCATTGCACTTTTTTTTTTAAATTGCACTACTTGACTTAAATGTTTATAAAGTTTTTTTGTACAAAAATGTCTTATGTTTAAATGTTTTGTTTATTTATTTTACTACTGTTTTGACACTCACATTTGAAATAAATACATCAATCAATCAAAAAGGTTTTTTTTACTTATTTAAACTCCATTTTAGTTGTGTTTTTTAGTACTTGTTTATTATGTTGTACAAAGAGAGCATAGTAAAAAAAAGAAAAAACAAAAACCGGAGTAATTTGTTGTATTCTTTTAAAGATACTTGGCAAATAAAGGCGATTCTGATTCTGAACTACTCCCTCTAGTGTCCAGGGTCGGAACAAACAAGGATGTAAATAACCCTGAATATAGCATTTTATCATTTTTTTCTCACCTGTTTCAGTAGCTTTGTGTGGTTTATCACCCTCAGTGCCAAAATATAACCATAAAGTTTGATAGCACTGCATTCAAATCATCTTATATTGTACATTTAGCTAATAAAGATATATGTCTGTTTTTCATTAATGGTCAACTACTCTCCTTAGTGTCAAAGGTCAGAACAAACAGGGAAGTAAATAACGAAATATAGCATTTTACACAGGTTTTACCATTTTTCCTACCTCTTTCAGTAGCTTTGTGTGGTTTATCACCCTCAGTGCCTAAATATACCATAAAGTTTGATAGCACTGCATTCAAATCATCTTATATTGTACATTTAGCTAATAAAGATATATGTCTGTTTTTCATTAATGGTCAACTACTCTCCTTAGTGTCAAAGGTCAGAACAAACAGGGATGTAAATAACGAAATATAGCATTTTACACAGGTTTTACCATTTTTCCTACCTCTTTCAGTAGCTTTGTGTGGTTTATCACCCTCAGTGCCTAAATATAACCATAAAGTTTGATAGCACTGCATTCAAATCATCTTATATTGTACATTTAGCTAATAAAGATATATGTCTGTTTTTCATTAATGGTCAACTACTCTCCTTAGTGTCAAAGGTCAGAACAAACAGGGATGTAAATAACAAAATATAGCATTTTACACAGGTTTTACCATTTTTCCTACCTCTTTCAGTAGCTTTGTGTGGTTTATCACCCTCAGTGCCTAAATATAACCATAAAGTTTGATAGCACTGCATTCAAATCATCTTATATTGTACATTTAGCTAATAAAGATATATGTCTGCTTTTTATTAATGGTCAACTACTCTCCCTAGTGTCAAAGGTCGGAAAAAACAGGGATGTAAATAATGAAATATAGCATTTTATACAGATTTTAACATTTTTCCTACCTGTTTCAGTAACTTTCGGTAGTTTATCAACCTCACTGCCAAAATATAACCATAAAGTTTGATAGCACTGCATTCAAATCATCTTATATTGTACATTTAGCTAATAAAGATATATGTCTGCTTTTTATTAATGGTCAACTACTCTCCCTAGTGTCAAAGGTCGGAAAAAACAGGGATGTAAATAATGAAATATAGCATTTTATACAGATTTTAACATTTTTCCTACCTGTTTCAGTAACTTTCGGTAGTTTATCAACCTCACTGCCAAAATATAACCATAAAGTTTGATAGCGCTGCATTCAAATCAGCTTATATTGTACATTTGGTTAATAAAGATATTGTCTTCTTTTTCATTAATGGTCAACTGCTCCCCCTAGTGTCAAAGATCAGAACAAACAGAGATGTAAATAACGGAATATAGCATTTTATACAGATTTTAACATTTTTTCCCACCTGTTTTAGAAGCTTTGTGTGATTTATTAACCTCAGTGCCTAAATATAACCATGAAGTTTGATAGCGCTGCCTTCAAATCAGCTTATATTGTACATTTGGTCAATAAAGATATATTGTGGGGTTTTTTATTAATGGTCAACTACTCTCCCTAGTGTCAAAGGTCAGAACAAACAGGGATGTAAATAACGGAATATAGCATTTTATACAGATTTTAACATTTTTCCTACCTGTTTCAGTAACTTTCGGTAGTTTATCAACCTCACTGCCAAAATATAACCATAAAGTTTGATAGCGCTGCATTCAAATCAGCTTATATTGTACATTTGGTTAATAAAGATATTGTCTTCTTTTTCATTAATGGTCAACTGCTCCCCCTAGTGTCAAAGATCAGAACAAACAGAGATGTAAATAACGGAATATAGCATTTTATACAGATTTTAACATTTTTTCCCACCTGTTTTAGAAGCTTTGTGTGATTTATTAACCTCAGTGCCTAAATATAACCATAAAGTTTGATAGCGCTGCTTTCAAATCAGCTGATATTATACATGTGGTTAATCTTTTAGCCCAGTAAAATATATCGTCTCTAAATAATCTATGTAGGATTAACATTTTTGCTACTTCTGAATTATTATGTTGCTGTAAAATATTATGTGAGAGATTTTCTGCCCAGAGCAAAACTTGCAGTTCCTGACTTTGTTGCGTATGAACACGTTTTTTTTTTTTTTTTTTTTTATGAGAGAGCTGGGTTCTTCCAAAGAAGAAGGAGAAATCCCAGGTGAAACTGCACCAGCCTGTCAGATGGATCACTTCATATCATCATCCAGCCACTGGCTTCCTGTTTCTAAACCACTCCTTCAAAATGATAGGATATATATACTGCTCCTGCTGGTGTCACTATGGCTGAATGTACAACCATGTTATCTATTACCTCCTATAAATTCCAATTATCTCCTTCGTCAGATAAGATCACACCCACAAACGCCCACATGTCAGCGTAGCAATACACACACAAAGCGGGAGGCAACAAAAATTCAGAGATAGCAATAAAATAATCCTGTCCTTGAATCTAATCTCTGCTACCTCCATTGTAGATAAACTCCACTCCAGTGTAATTAAAGCTGATTTAGCATGATTTACAAGCTATGGGCAAGATAAAATAAACATGATTAGTTTGGACAAATACTGAGGTCAATATTTTTGAAGGTTTGGAAATTAATAATACATTTCATATGATAAACACTTGCACTGTCAGCTCCATGCATGGAATACTAAACAGTTACAGCAGCAAATCAAGCAAGGATATGGAGCCCTCTGCTGTTATCAACACCACCTGTGTTAATTGCAGAAAATATGTATCTTAAGGCACTTGCTATTCCTAGAAAAGGTCGGAAGATGCTCGGAATTTGCAAAAACAACCTTTTCACCAGCAACACACTGTAATTTTTTTTTTATCCTCAAAGGCAAATAGCTGCAATTTCTCAAACATCACAGCCATAAGTAAGAGTTCTTTAATGCAATGCACCTTCAGAACTGGAAACAAGAACAAAGGAAAGAGATGTAAGGTGTGTGTGTCAGATGCATGCTCCAGAAGTTGGGTTAATGATGCAAAATATGTTCTGCAATTTCTGCAATCTAGAGGATCTGGGACACACAGTGTTTACAGTGATTTCCACCTGAGAAAGACTGGAACCTGAGAGAGAAAGAAAATAATGTCCCCCTCATTGTGAGCTGCTTATCACAGGCACTCAGCAGTGTCATCCTCTAAAATTAGCTTGTGCTGGCTGAGCACTATCTGGTGAAGATAAAATAAGGGAGGGGGAGGTGGTGGTGTGAGGGGGGGGGGGGGATCAGTTATGCTGCATTATTAATCTTGAGATGTGAAGAGAGAGAAAGAGAGGAAAAAGAAAGGGAGAATTGAATTGAGAGTAGAGAATGTGGTGTGAGGAAAGGACAAGATAACTTTCCTTTGAACTCTTTTTACAAGCTGAAGCTCCGAGAAGAGGAACGGAGAGAAAAAAAAAAAAAAACATTTAGCTAAATGAGGTTGCCACTCTCACCTGGCACCGCTGCAGATTTAGGTGGGTGGAGAGTCTGCCACCAGCTTCAAGTAAAGAAAAGTGGAGGAGATAACTGTCCCCGGAGGTTGGCTGGGAATCACTGAAGCCCGGGACACGTGTACAGCAGTCCTCGCTAACACACAATCACACACTCACACAAAGCGGCAGAAACATGACTCTCTTTTTTTTTTTTTTATACTTTCTGCCCCAAGAGAGATTATGGATGGCTCCATTGCTTCCCACCTCTTACTCTGACTGCTGCCGCATTTCACCCCTATATCTATTCTCCAGGTCAGAATTCAATTACATCGCAGTATAAATGCCTCCGTTGAGCTCAGTGTTTATTTTGCGCATGAAAAGTTGATGTGCGGTTGTATTATACCTTGACTAATAGCTCAGGGTCTGAGGATTAACTTGGCTGTTTCTCTGACTCTCTAACAAAGTACCTGTTACATAAGGCATTTATATCGCTTGATATTTTGGTCATTCAGTAAATAGCTACTTATCCAGATCTGCTTTAAAGGAAGTGGCTTCCAATGCGGCTGAGTCAACACACACCTAAAAGCATAAAAACCATGCAAAGTCAATTAGTAGTGTGCCTGCATTTGTCTTCCAGTGGAAAAGCATTAGCTGTGTGGTTGGAGGGAAATACACCATGTGGGCGTCACAAAGGAGACAGAACCATGAGAACGTACAGTATAATGGGAATATTTTGTGCTATTTTGCTAACGCATAGGTACAGTATCACATTCATCACAAACAATATAATTCCATGAGTGAAAATGATATTTCCAACAGTGAGCCATGTATGAAAATGTCATCAGAGAAAACATGGAGTCCATCAGCATCACATCTACAATTTATGAATTCATGCATCCGGGTCGGTCATTGAAATATGCCAGCGTGGCACTTCATCCACCGGTGATGAAAATCCAACTGTGATCCAGCGGGGTGGTTCAGGACAGGAGAGGGTTTTCAAGATAAAGCCACTATAAAAAATGAATGACTATTTGCAACAAACACAGTGGCTTCTGAATCTTTCATAGGTCATGTAATGGAAAAGTATGAAGGAAGGAATGACACAGGAAACACTCCCAACTTTTATTAAACAACGGGATTCGAGGGACAGTTGTGATTGTTTCCCAGGAAAGCCTTTGACTCAGTGCTGTACTAACAGCGTTATGGGCCCCCGGGCAAAGCAGTGTACTGGGGCCCCTACGACAATTACTCACAGGGATTATTACTGGGTTGAGGTCAGTGGTCTAAGTGAAAACCAGTTCAAACCATGCTGCCCCATTGAGCTACGAAGCTGTTTTTTTATGTTTTAGTCTAGAAAAAGACCATTATCCTGTACAGTTGGTCACCATCATGCACATGAATACTCTGAGCGCAACTTTTACTTACATATATGTAAACCATATACTTATGTATATGGTTTATATATGTCTGTTTTGTTTGTTTTTTTGTTTGTTTTTTTTTAGATATTTTTACTTTTTTTGTATCCTATTCTTATCTTATTACTGTGATCTGAGTACACATTTTGTTCTTCATGTGCTACATTGAATGAATAATAATAAATGAACCTTGAACCTATATAAAAATAACAGAAAAATTCATGTACAAATTAAAACAAATTTATATGAAATAATGGAAAACTTCAAATACAAAATAAAACAAATCTATAGAAAGATAATGGAAAAATACAAGTACAAATTGAAACAAATCTATATTAAATGGTGAATGTGTTTTAGGTGTGTTTTACTTATGTATATGTTTTAATATGTCTGTTTTGTTTTTGTTTTTTTCTTTTAGATATTTTTCCTTAAAAAAAAAATAAAATAAAATCCTATTCTTATCTTATTACTGTGATCTGAGTACACATTTTGTTCTTCATGTGCTACACTGAATGAATGACAATAAATGAACCTGAAGTACAAAGTACAAAATTAAAAAAAAAAAATAATAATAATTGAAAAAAGGAGAAAATACATTAAATTACCACAAAGTGATATGCCTTAGATGGATATGTATCATATAAGATACAAGGTGCATTGCAGGGTTATCATACACAGATTAGCCCCTATGGCCTCTATGGTGGTGGGGCCCACAGGCCAGTGCCCCTCAGGCCCATGTGTT
The DNA here is from genome assembly GCF_902148855.1 of Sphaeramia orbicularis. Taxonomy (NCBI): domain Eukaryota; kingdom Metazoa; phylum Chordata; class Actinopteri; order Kurtiformes; family Apogonidae; genus Sphaeramia; species Sphaeramia orbicularis. The sequence goes on from NC_043966.1 coordinate 10,664,781, forward strand.
AAGACGGCCCTGGTTGTATGGTATGATTGTTTCCTAACAGGATGTCGTTTATGCGGTAGGCTGAGGCAGTTGGGAGACAGAATGGGAAAATATCCTTATCGTAGAGTGCATCCGTTCAGCGATGTCCTTGAGTCGACAATGACTGCGCTGTATGTTCTCATCCGATGGAAGCGCCTTTGTGAGCAGCACAAGCTTTGTGTCTTTCTAGTGTGTTTTCCACAGAGTAGGGGATTGAAAATGATACCCTTTAAGAAACGTTGGGTGCATGTGTCATCACGGAGTAATTGTCCATGTCCGGTTGTATTGTTTGTATACACATATTTCTCAAGGTCCTGCTATTATGGTATGTTCAGCACACAGTGATTCAAATACTACAACACTACTGCACATGTACATACAACCATTCATCATCTGTGTTACATCATGTGTTTTATCTAGAGGATTGTATCACTGTCTCAGGTCCATTTAGACATAAACGCTGTTTTCAACTTACATAACCATATTCTTGTATATTTCCCTTCACTATACTGACAAAAATATTAAGACACGTCATACTTTCAGCTTTTTGGACTTCCTGTTCCCATTAATTTGATAAATATGACAAACATTCATGTCAGTAATTGTCACAGTATATCATACCATATTTATTTTAAGATTAAATGTTGATTTATTTATTTAATCCCAAGTAAGAATTTAAGAAACCACTTGCCTAATTGTGTTTTTAGCTTACCAGCTGATAGGCCGGAAGCTATTGTCGTCATGCGTCGTCCGGCGTCGTCGTTGTCTGTCATGGTCTGTTGTCGTCTGTCGTCCATTACAAACTTTCAATCGTCTTCCTCTCCGAAACTACAATTCCGATTGACTTCAAACTTGGTATACAGCTTCTTTATGATGATGTCAACAAAAGTTAGTGAAATTATATGGATCTGGATCTGATTCTGGATTTGGTGCGACTTTGAAAAATTTCCCCATTATAAGAGATAGGAAGTGGATCGATGCAATAATAGCCTCTGGTATGTCTGTCCATCACCTAACCCTCTGAACCACACAGCCGCCCCAAATACCATGAGAGACGACCCGTCTTGAAATATCATATTTTCAATCCAAAGGCATTCAGGCACACTTTGCTGCATATAGATCCTTAAAGTCCTTCCATTGTTATTTGATGGTTACATACTTTGAGATATATATATTGCCAACACATTTCACTACAATTTATGACCAAAGCTGACTTATGGTAAGTCAATCAAGCCATTATTGTATGCACATTGTTTCCAGAATAATATGTGTGAAACACTTGTTTCAAAAAAGCCAGGTCTATCATAGAATAAATCCCGACTGTCCATGCTTTCAGCTTGGCCTGTTTCTGTAATATAATAAATACACATAACTGGGTGATAATAAATGGCATATGGATACATTTCCCAAAGCTTTTAATTTGGCCGGTAAGCTACAGGGCCATTGGTCCTATTTTTATTTTTATTATTATTATTATTAGTAGTAGTAGTAGTAGTAGTAGTATTACTTATGGTTAGAACATGGCAAATATTTCATAAATTTAGAGGGAGGTCCTTTAAAACAACCTTCTGTAAAACTGAGTAAAACCTCTGTTGACAATGTAGACAAATGAACCCTAAAGACAAAACAAAAATGTTTATTGCAAAGATACTTATCCTAGTATAAAATTCCAGAATTCAATGTGTCTCAATACTTTTGTCTATATAGTGTAGGAATTTTTTTTAATTCTCATCATGCTCTGGCTTTCAACAGAAATGCAAAGTAGCTCAATGCAAATACTTACATTTGTAGGTATTTGTATTCTACAGGAGTGTTTACGTGTATTTTTCTGATGACTTTTTTATCTTAATCAGTGCTTTCTCCTTACCAAGTATTTAGCCTCAGGACACTGTGATTAAAGATGAAACAAAAATGGGTTTATCTGCCAAAATATGTATGCAAAACATACAAATAACCCTGAAATTACAGAGTTATGACATCCCTTAAAGAGCTCAACAAAAGAAATAACACTAATGGAAGAATAAAACGGGCGTTAAATCAAACTACAGACCTGAACATATAAAGTTACTGATCAAACCAGTAAAGATAAATGGAGTGAGTAACATAAGCAATAAGTCTGACTTGACATAAAGAATTGCCCAACCCCCCCCCCCCCCCCCCAGTGCAACCAGAGCTGGTGGATCAGTCTTTGATGTGAGCATGACCACAAAGTCCGTCTCCATTCTGACTGATATGACTGAGCAAAGCAATTAATAAATGTCATGAATCCATAGGAACTAAATTTAGAAACAGTGTTTTTCCAAAGTGCTAATATATACAATTCTAAGGCAAATCAACTGCATCTTTTCCAACAATAAGACTAGATACTATGAACATATAGGACAATAATGCATAGGAAAATCGTATGCATATCACACAACTTATGTAGCACTGTTAAAGCAACACACCACAAAACAGACTGGACCAGTGAGAAAAGGTATCGTCTATTTAACCCTTTCATGCATACTGGTCACTACAGTGGGCAGCTATTCTACAGCTGTTCTCTTGTATATTCATTGATTTTGTTGTTCTTTTCGTTGTTGTTGTTGTTGTTGTTTTTTAACACATATCTTTATTAAAGTTTTAAGACACGACATATCTTTTCTGACATAAATTGGCAACATTATGTAGATCTCTCCTGAGCATAAACCCTAGAATCACAAGCCCTCCCCATAGTTTTCACACAATTTATCAGTAAATACATGTTTCTGTGCATCAAAAATTAAACACGTAGTGTCCAACTGAGTGGACATTTTTGCAACTTCATGAAAAATAGGTTTATAAGAATTTATTTTTTCATTATTATTTTTTATGTATTTAAAAAATAATTATTATTATTTTTATTTTATTTATTTTTTAAAATTTATTTTTCAGAGGAAAATTTTCAATCGCATTGTTTTTTTCATGCCTAAAGAGGAATAAAAACACTCAGGAAAAAAATGTGATTAAAGTTCTCATAATTCGTGCATGAAAGGGTTAATGAGATACTGGGAGAATTAATAACAACAGGGATGACTGCACAGAAACAGCCAACAGAAGTGTAAAAATACAAGTACTGGGCGTATCGATCTAAATATCGCTAGTATTGATAGTGAGTATCGGTATTGGATCGATACTAGTGTGATGAGATCAATACTTTTGTTGCAATTTCTCTATTTAATGAGATACTGGGGAAATTAACACCAACAGGGATGACTTCATCTTCAGCTTTGCACAGAAACAGCCGATTGAAGTGTAGAAATACAACTACTTATTTGTAGGGCTGGGCGTATTGATAGTATTGATGGTGAGTATCAGTATTGGATCGATACTAGTGTGATGAGATCGATATTTTTGTTGCAGTTTCTCTTCTTTCCAGCAAATGTCTCCCTCTCTCTATAGTTAATAAACGAAACATGTTTATTTGCCAAAAATCTTTGTCCTGTGTTTTATCATAATCATAATCTACTAACTAAAGGCAAAATCAGAAAATTATTCCATGATCATGACCGTTCAAGTAAAAAGTATTGGTATTGATATTGGTATCTATCAGCGATACTAGCCCTGTATTTATAATAATAATAATGGATTGGATTTACAGGGTGTCCCATAAGTTCTTCTTTATAGTTCTTCAGCAGTGGAGGACACGCATTGAAATGTGTTCCCGACAAAATGGCAGTCATATAGATCATATTATATAAATAAAAATGGTTTATGTCGACAAACGTTTATTTTTCCTACGTATGGAGACTTATGGGACACCCTGTATATAGTGCCTTTCTAGACACCCAAAGCGCTTTACGTTATTGACCCATTATTCATTCACTCTCACATTCTCCCTCTGGTGGTGGTAAACTACATCTGTATCCACAGTTGCCCTGGGACAGACTGACAGAAGCGTGGCTGCCAATTTGCACCTACGGCCCCTCCGACCACCACCAAACATTCATACACCAGTGTGAGTGGCACTGGAGGCAGGGAGGGTGAAGTGTCTTGCCCAAGGACACAACAGACTGACTAGGACAGAGCGGAATTCAAACCGCCAACCCTTCGGTTATTGGACGACCCGCTCTACCACCTGAGCCATAGCCGCCCCACTTGGTATCAGATCGATACCAAAATTCCCAGTATCGCCCCCCTTACTTATTTGTGATGTTGCGTTAAATGCCAATGAAAGCAGAATCCACTACATTGCAAATCTCATAAACACATATTTTATCCACAGTGGAACAGAGAAAGCATATTAAATATGTAAACTGACAAAGTATAACATTTTATTTAAAACAAAAAAAAAAGGAAGTAAAATCAACTGTTTCTTTTTAATTCTTCATTTGTTGCCCCCGTCTCAACTTTCTGGAGATAGGAGCAACTTAATGCATTTTTTATTTTTCTATTGTGAATAAAATATACAAATCAACGCATTGTTTTTACTTCGATTTAACACAGTGTTTCAACTTTTGTTGAACTCGGGGTGTACATTGTACTGCAGTAATAAAGTATGTACTTGAGGAAACGTGTGTACTTTTACCACCTCTGGCTCTGAGTATATGTAAGATCAGCTGTTGCTTTAATTTTATTGTCTGCCTGGAGGGAATTAAGACGGCTCGACGTGAAAAAAAAAAAAAAAAGTGAAGTCGAGGTAATTAGGTTTATGGGAGACAACTTTTTGCCTCTAACTTTCTTCAAGGCGAGTCATTGAAATGGCTCAGTGAATAAACCTCTGCCAAGAAGAAACTGCTTTATCGCTCAGAAATTGAAAGACTATAATTCAACTGACCAAAAGCCTAAATGCAGGAGATTAGATCACCATAAAGATGGGAGCCATAAAGAGATGAACACCTCCCTGCCAACACAGAGGACACAGAAAAGCCTTAGATCTGTCTAAATCTCTCTCTCAATTATCATAGTAGAAATGCTACAGGAGGATTCAAGGTCCTTAGATGATAAAGATGTCAGAATATGAATAGCTCAAGCCACCAAGAGCAATGAATGCGAAGTGAATTTTATTCATGACATTGGTGCGGGAACACAGTGCATGACTATCAAAGTCATATAAGTACATAAAGCACATTCTGCTTTAAGTGCAACAGCTCCTCAGCAATTGTGCAAAAGCAGAGAAACATATACAGCCATAGATTTGTATGCTTTGGTTCAATTCTTTGTCTCTGGTGGTTATTATTCTTCAGACAAACTCTTTGTCATGTGATGTCTCAATGAGCTATTTTCAGTATAGCAACAGCGGAGCTTCGAAGATTTTGTAACTAGAGTGTACAACAATAACATTAGATACTAGGCGTGAGTTTTCTATATCGACTGTAGCTCGATAATTTACATAAGTAACACAACTCTTGACATTTTTCACCCCAGGAACATGAGGATGCTGTTTAAACATAGAGCTACTTCAGCTACACACGTATTACTAATGACATTATGTAACTTGTGCAAAAAGATCACAACTTATTCAGCAGCCAAAACATAAATATGACATTAGGGGAAATTATTTACATAAAAGGCAAACTGCAAAGGAAGACGCACAACTGGCAAAAAATGAAAATCAGTGCTGTTAGTAAGTGAATAATAAGTGTGTGACCTGAATAGTAATAAAGGTAGACCTTCAAATGGTGGAAGGTTCTTAGAGTCACAATATTCTGAAATACACAAAAAAGGAGACAAAAAAAGTAAAAGTAAATAAATAAGTTAATAAATAAATAAATACATATACACGTACAAACATACACACACCTATACATACACATAAACATACATACACATACAGATATGCATACATACATACACACATATAAATACATACATATATATATATATATATATATATATATATATATACACACACACACATATACATACATACACACACACACACACACATATATACACACACACACACACACACACAGACACATACATACATACACACATACATACACACACATACATACATATACATACACATACATGTATATACATACACATACATATATATATACATGCATACATACACACACATACATATATACATACACACACATATACATACATACACATACACACACACATACATACATACACATATATATACATGCATACACACACATATATACTCACATACACTCACACACACAAGAACTGATCCATAGAATACATATGAAAATGACCATTGTGTAAGTCCACAGCTCTTAGTACAAATCATAACAAGTGTCCAACATGTCCTCTCACTGCTCTCTAACCACTGTGTGTTTATTAAATAGACACTAGTCAATAAGCGTCAAAGGGTAAAACCTCTTATCTCCTGATTTGGACACAGAATGGTCCATTTGATCCACTGTCTTCAAGAACACCAAAACAATCTTGAGAGAACTTACTGTGGAGAGGAAATTAACCACCTTCGTGGGTCTCTGAGTGCTTTCTAGTCATTAGTGTTGTGCACAAAGTGCCCAGCCCTCCTGGGTTTACAAGAGAACATGAAACAAAGCTGCAGTGTCTACATTACATTATAATTCATTACCAAAAAAAGCTCAGCGTTAAAACATTTTGTCTTCTCTCTCAGCATTCACCACAACAAAAGTTCCTTTGCTGACACGCTGAAGTTTTTCATAATTATCCATGAAAAGAGAAATCAACATAACAGAGGACACTGCATTCTTTTCATCCTCATAAACAGGAAAATAAAACAAAGCAATATTAATAATAAAGGAGCCGTATTGTTAAGCCATATGCTCTGCGGGAGATCATGCAGAATTTCGCAGTGGTTTAGAGCAGCTGTCTGCGCTGAACCGCAGTAGACTTCAGCAGCATGTTCATGACGAGTGTGAAAAGAATCACTGAAATAGTACATCCGGTAATGATTCCCTTTCTGAGCTTGTGCCACTGTGAGGCTGTAGATCCAGCAGACTCACACTGAAGCTGTTGTACTAGCAAAGAATGAAGTCCCTGAAGTTGCCTGGGCTGTGGTGCCGCTTGAGTGCCTCTTCGACCAGATTATGGAGGTGTTTTTGTGAAGCCTAGGGACATCACCATCAGGTCTCCTCTATTGTCCCAGGTTTTCCCTGATCCACACCCCCCCCACACCACCACCACCACCACCACCGCCTTTCTGGACCGCAGCAGACGGTTGGTAATGACAGTGGGGACTATCTACTCTCAATAGCAGAGATATCAGAGTCATTTTAGTTAAGGGGCCACATTCCGATTCAGTGTGATCTCAAGTGGGTCAGACAAGTAAAATAATAACATAATAACATACAAATAATGACAACTTAATGTGAAAAAATGTAAAATTACACAATGAAAATATCTATATCTGCAAACTATCAATTAAATAAATGTGAATAAAATGAACAACTTGAAATTTGTTAAGAAAAGTAAGTGCAATGTTAACAATATTATGGATCAGTTTATCATTTACACATGCAGTCATGGAAAAAAATTATTACACCATCAAAAGTCATCAAAAACAATGGTTATACAATGAAGTATTAACTCCTGTGTGTATCATGTGACTAAAACAGACAGAAAAGAAAACATGGAATGCCTAAAAGCACTGTTTTTGTCAGTACAATGCCATAGATATTGATGTAAGAACTGAAATGATTTTGGTTATTATCAAGAAAACATGGAAAACAGATAGATATCAGCTCTGAAATTAAACTACTGTGAGCTATTTTTGTTGTCATCATTATATTTGTCCAAACAAATGGACCTCTACTTGTACCAGGCATTAAAATGAACAAGAAATTGAAGAAAACAAGGGTGGTCTAATAATTTCTTTCCGCAACTGTATCCTACAAACACTGGGCAATTTTAACCCTTTCATGCAATTATGAGAACCTTGGTCACAATATGTGTGTGTTTTTATTGTTCTTTAGGCATGAAAAAAACATATGATTTAGTTTTTTTTACCAGGCATTAAAATGAACAAGAAATTGAAGAAAACAAGGGTGGTTTAATATTTTTTTTCCGTGACTGTACATACTTCGTGGATTTTTTTTTTTTTTTTTTGCCATTTATGGGCAAGGAACTAAATATGGTGACATCAGTCACATGGATTTTCTACATGACGATAAAAAAAAAAAAATATGAAAAATGTCACAAAAGTAATAAAGTATTATGTCCTCCAGTAACACACATATGCCGCATTTCCGCTATGTGGAATCGACTCAGCTCGGCTCGGCTCAGGTACCAGGTCCTATTCCTGGAGACCGTTTCCATTACAGGATACTACAGACTTTACAGTACCTGGACGTCACAGCGATGCTGCGCGTTACTTCCGTGTCGTCTGCTCAGAGAGTTGCTGGTAAACTCACTTGTCGCGTGTTGTCTTGTCAAGTTCATGCTGAATTTTTATGTCTGAACCTCCTCGACAAACCATGGTGTAGTTTTACAGGCTGTCATCATGTGGATTAACCTACCGCTATATTTACTGTCAACTTCTGCATCTGTTTTTTGTAAAACGGCGGGTCACAGAGACAACCCTCTGACCAGTCAGTGGTCTGCAGTGTTTACATGTCACGTTTTAGTATCTGGTCCCCAGTCCTGGAACCTCGGCGGAGGTGATACCAAAAAACTAGAACCAGGTACCAGATTCCAGGTCCTTTTTCGTAATGGAAACGCAAAAAGGCTGAGTAAAGTCGAGCCGATACCACATAGTGGAAACGCGGCATAAGGTTGAAATTTTGAATTTCAGAGTATTTCTATGAAATTTCTAAGAAACTGAAGAAAACAAGGGTGATCTAATATTTTTTTCCATAACTGTGTACATGAGAACTTACAGATCACAGTGGATCTACAAATGCACAAAATATACAGTAACAGGCAGAATGATGATAAAATTGGTCTTTCTCTCAACAAATTTCAGGTTGTTCAGTTGTTGTTTCGTATAAAAACGTAAAATTACATGCTTACATTTACAAACTGTTCTTTTCCCAAAATATATGAATAACCTGAACAAATCTGTAAGTTCTAATGCACATGTTAATGATAAACTGAGGCATAGTATTGTTAGAATTAAGCATATTTTTCTTAATAAACTTCAGGTTGCTCATATTTATTCAGGTTATTCACATTTTTGGTGAAAGGATAGTTTATAAATGTAGATATTTTCATGTAATTTTACTTTTTTAAAATTGCAGTTACCAGTATTTATAGGTTATTATCATTGTATTTTACTGCTCTGACCCACTCAAAATCAAAGTGGTCTGTGTGTGGCCCCTGAACTGAAATGATGTATACTGTATTTTCTGGACTATGGAGCACACCTGACTATAAGCTGCAGGTGTCCACGTTGTAACATGAGATATTTAGACAGAAAGATGGTAAACAGAAAGATTATTAAAATATTTATTTCCATCCCTTAACTGCTTTTTTCCAAACAGTGCCTGTAACACGGCAGTAAACGGCAGGAACACAGCTGGTTAAAAAACCCAGAAAAGTCAGTGATCTCTATCTTCATCTTCCTTCTGCTCATTAAACCACTGCAGTCGTCTTCTTCAGTGTTGGAGTTGAACATCTTCAGAAAGGCTTTGTCACACACCTTCTACGTCTCTCTTCCATTGTCTCTCAATGGCACTTACGTACGACAGCTCTATTTCCTTCTTAGACAGACACATCGATTGGTTTTAACTTAAAAGCTGCATCATATGCATTTCTTTGTGTTTTTTCCATGATAAGGGTTTGTGCATGACACGCAAAATGATTGTTAAAAGTTAAGATTCAAACTTCTCCTCTTGGCATCACCTCTTCCACCTGTCTGTCTCGCTTTTGCGCTTCCTGCCAGAGCGCCCCCTGGAGGCCGTTAGCCCGTAAAAATCTATACTTGAGCTGCATCGTTGTATAAGCCGCAGGGTTCAAAACGTGAGAAAAAAGTAGCGTTTTATAGTCTGGAAAAAAAGGTAATTTTTCAAAGGATTCAAAGGAGTTTTATTTGTCATTCCATCACAAAGAAGAGAACGAAACTGGTTTCTGAGGACCCGTATTTGCCATGTGAATGAAATAAATAACTAATAAATAAATGAATACATAAAAAACGACTAAAACTAAGGCTAATTTAAAATCAGTAAAATATACGTCTAAAATTAAACTTGAAAATACCTACAGGGTGGGGAAGCAAAATTTACAATATTTTGAGGCAGGGATTGAAAGACAGTGTATGACCAATTAGTTTATTGAAAGTCATGAGAATTTATTTGCCACAAGAAAATTGACATAATAGAAAATGTTTTTACTCTGTGTGTCCTCCTTCTTTCTCAATAACTGCCTTCACACGCTTCCTGAAACTTGCGCAAGTGTTCCTCAAATATTCGGGTGACAACTTCTCCCATTCTTCTTTAATAGTATCTTTAAGACTTTCTCGTAATAGTTTTGCTCATAGTCATTCTCTGCTTTCCATTATGAACAGTCTTTATGGACACTCCAACTATTTTTGAAATCTCCTTTGGTGTGACGAGTGCATTCAGCAAATCACACACTCTTTGACGTTTGCTTTCCTGATTACTCATATGGGCAAAAGTTTCTGAAAAGGTATGGATAATAGTGTTAGGTATGATTATGACATCAATATATGTTTGGTTTCAAAGCAATTGACATAGTGCCTGCTGAGAAAAAAACAAGTAAATGTTCATTGTAAATTTTGCTTCCCCACCCTGTACATAAAAATAATAGCACATATTTACAACCTAACCTAGCCTATACACAGTAGACACTGAAGTACAGTGCAAACAGCAGAGTGAAGCGCAAAGAGGCAGTGCAATAAGGTGCAGTTAGGTATTTGTGTAACCGTCCCATGGGTGAGAGGCTACGGAGCAGTGCCCGAGTTCAAATGCCAGCGAAATCAAGGCATTATTTTATCGGTTTTAATGATAGGCAAAAAAAACGATAATGATATTCACTGATATTTACATTTTTATGCCAATATCGGGCCGATAATATCAGACATCCCTAGTGTTAAATCATTTTAGTTCAGAGCAATTCAATCTTATGTACATCGGATCGATAAAATATTATAATAATAATCTATTAACTCCACATTCTTCTCTTTATTGTACTGTAAAAAAGTAAAATTGCATGAAAATGTTTGCAATACAGACCATCTTTGAACAATAAGTGTTGAAATTGCGATTATTTTTCATAAGAAGTTTCAGGCTGTACATGGTGGTTCAGGTTATTTACATTTTTGTAGTAGGTTCTTCTATGAAACTGGTCCTTGATGGGGGGTAAAAACTCAAACAAGATGTAGACTAATGTTATGAAGCAAGTTTGGAAGCACTTTGGGTCTATTTTCAAAATAAATACATACTGAGATAAAAGAGAAACTATTTTTCAATCAAACACATTTTTATATTATTTTGCATTATTTTTATACAAAAATCCGCATGTAACACGATCAAATGGACACAAAAATTATGCACTACTTTTTGCTTCCCCACCCTGTACATAAAAATAATAGCACATATTTACAACCCAACCTAGCCTATACACAGTAGACACTGAAGTACAGTGCAAACAGCAGAGTGAAGCGCAAAGAGGCAGTGCAATAAGGTGCAGTTAGGTATTTGTGTAACCGTCCCATGGGTGAGAGGCTGCGGAGCAGTGCCTGAGTTCAACAGCCCCACGCGCTCTTGAACTCATTTCCCTATTCATCCCATGGGCCGGATTAGACCCTTTAGCGGACCGGTTTTGGCCCACGGGCCCTATGTTTGTCACCCCTGCTCTATAGGGAGCAGTGAGATGCTTCTTAACTGATCGATTTTCTTTGACTACTTATATCATATTGCTTTGTTTATATCTCATTTCAGAAACAAGGTGGCTTTTTCCTTTTAGCGGCAGAGGAAGAAAATCAATAGTTAGAATAATAATGCTGTTGTCTGTACCGTTTCTGCGCCTTTACATTCACTGCCATCAATTTATGTCACAGCCTTTAGACCCCGAGCCTGTGTTTTTATTCATCTTGCTCTCCTTATTTATTTGTAACAGCTGCGTGTGCGGGGGCGACGGAGCATGTGTGCGGTATATTGTGCATGTTTTGCGTGTCTTTGTGTGAAAATGAGGGGGAGACGGCAAGAGTACGAAGAAGAAACTTGGGAAATTAGAGCAGGTGGGGTGGAAATAAAGAGGAGTTGCGAGATGGAGCTCGACGAGAGATCACAGAAAGAAGGGAAAGCGTGTTTTAAAGGGAGGTTTTCTGACACGATTCCGCACTCTGCACAGGTACGGGGGGTTGGCTAGTGGTCCTCCTATTCGCCAGCCTGAATAATGATGGGGAAAGAGGAAATGTTCTTACCCCAAGCCGGAGATAAAAGGATTTGTAAGGGTATGTAAGTACAGAAGAGGAGTCGAGAGAGCGATCAATAATTAATTTACTTTCAACAGTCAAGGGCAATTAACACGCTTTTTTGCCCATTACCCGCCTAAAAGGGCCGATGCTGTGGCTCTAGCCCCTAATCTCGCTGACCATTGTCACAATCGAGGATTACACAGCTAACAAATCGATGGGCACACACTCAGACGGACACAAAAACACACACGCTTCCCTAAACACCGGAGACTTGGATTAGAGGCAGTTTTGTATAGTTACAAATGTCGAACATACAGGATTTTGTTGCATTAAGTCCCATCCTGAAGAACGGGGACGCTCGAGCAAGTTTGCTGTGTGTTTTACAAACAATGTTGCGGCTGCGTTATCCATCACAAAAATGCATTTGCTTCCAATGTAATAGCATATCAATATCTGATGTGACCTGAATATTTAGAGCAGAACAGAGGGAGTCAGTGTGGTGTGACCGAATGTTTCCCCGTTCACAGAGTTTTTCTTGGTGAAGTTTATATGCGGTATTGTTTTGAATTTGTTGCACTGGAATCAGGGAAAAGTCGGCGTTTCTCGCAGATTTGATCCATTCAGATTTGAGAATGTGTCCAGAATTTATCTACAGCTTCATGAACATTTAACCTTCAAAGATCTAACCACCTGCCAGTGACCAGAACATCTACTGATCTAAAATGTTTTAGAACTTCAGAACCTCTCAATAGGTTCCTATCAATCCATGGAAATAATTGAGGTAAAATGCATTTTCTCTGCTTTTCATGGTCACCAGATATGACCCATTTGGATGTTCACAGGTTCTGTAGTGAACGTGGAAACACTGTCGCCTTCTGCAACATTGACTCGAAAGTAAAAACCCATGTATTTTGACAAATGATCGTGGTTGTTGTGGGTCAGTGTATCTTTTCATAAGTGGATTTTCTTTTCAGAAACAAAACAAAAACTAGTGTTTAAATAATTTTCACTTTAAAATAGAGGAATTGATATTGAATTTCAAGGCTTTTTTCTTTTTCAGTTTCAAAACAGATAAACCAAATTTTAAAAAATGGATTGATTTTCGTTTTCTCCTTGTAATAACAAAAAAAAAAAGGTTACTCTCTGACAGAAATGGGAAAAATGGATGAAAAACGGCAGGTTTTTTTTTTTTCATTTTCTGAGACCGGATGTTGTCATTTTCAAGGAAAGACCGCTAATGCCTCAGTCACAAAGATTCTTACAAATGATGGGTTTGTACAAATCTTCCAATTCGTACGGAATCTGGAGTTTGCAGACATTCATGGAAGGAGCATGTCTACGATGTCCAGATTTCATAAAACTGGAAGTTTTGTACAAACCCATCATTCATATGAATCTTTGTGACTTCAATGACACTAGTGCTCTTTCCTTGAAAATGACAACATCCGGTCTCAGAAAATGAAAAAAACGGGCATTTTTGGTCCATTTTTCCATTTCTGTCAGGGAGTAACTTTCTTTTTTGTTACTAGGAAGAGAAAACGAAAATCAGTCTCTCTCTTTTTTTTTTTTTTTTTGGTTCATCTGTTTTTACACTGAAAAAGGAAAACACCTTGAAATTTAATTTCAATTCTTCTATTTTAAAACAAAAATCAATTAACCACTGTTTTTTCTTTTGTTTCTGAAAAGAAAATCCAATTACCTAAAGGTACACTGACCATTGTGGCTGTTTATTTTTACATTCAGTTCTTGATATACAGTCCTGTGCAAGAGTCTTATTCCACCTTTAGCTTTGTTGTTTGTTGCAGGGCTGAAATGATCATGCATATTTACGTCTTGTTCTATTTTCTTCAGATACAACAAGAAAATACAGGAAATATGTGCACAGCCTTAAAAGACTCACAAAAACTGAACTAAATGTGTTGTAAAGGTTAAAGTTACTATTTAATGTGACCTCTGACCCCATGACAAGAAGCAGCACAAACTATTTGAAACATCTGACATGCGTTGAATGAAACCTGGTATAAAACATCAGAAAATTAATAAAATAAATCACATATTGACTGAACAACAGGGTCAGAGACATGTTAAGTGCAAAGGGAGATCACACTAAATACGACAGCTTTAATTTATAGAAGCTGTTTTTTCCCATAAACTTCAATTTTCCCGCTGTTCATACTTCACATATATCAGATTGGATCTAAATACAAACACAAATGCATATGAGTGGACATTAGAACTTTAATAAATAGGACTATTAACTTATTATTGTATATTAAAAACCCACTTTTGCTAAGGTTCTTTGTTCTGACATAATTACATGAACAAATACATAGTGAGTATATTAAATATTGGAAAGTACTTCCTTTTCACTGAATAATGCAGTGGATAAAATAAGAAATAGGGATAAATCACTTAGGAAGTTTAGATATACAGAGAAAATTCAGGTGGAAGTTGCCACAAAAACAGTTCTACATCTTTAAGAGTTATTGCACCACACATACATTATATTAAAGTACTGTATATTGTCCTAAATTCAACACCATTAGTCCTCTGAATACATCATAAGCTTCTGCCGCCAGTGAACAATTGTCTAGATAGAGATCTCTCCTCTCCATTCACTCAATCGCATTCATCAGCACTTCTCTTATGGAATATGTTGCCAGGGAAACACCATTTACGCACGATGAGCTGACCTCAAAGTCAAGATCAAACTCTGCATAAGAAGCACATTTCAGCAGCTCATCCTGCCCAAGTATATGTTGCAGATTTTTTTTTTTTTTTTTTTTCATAAATACAAAAACTGGGTCAGAAAACTAACTTGTCCGTGGAAGCAGGCTCAGAGATGGATGAACCCCAAAGCTCTGGGGAGTAGATTTTACATCGACTGGATTCTGGAGCTGTGACACAACTGATGACTGCAGAACCGACAGCAGGGAAGGCTCATTTAACTAACTAACTAACTAACCGCCAGGGCAGGGCTGTCAAACATACGGACCGCGAGCTAAAACCGGCCTGCAAAAGGAGCCAATCCAGCCTGTGGGATGATTTTGTGAAATGAAAAAATGAAAAAGATATTAACAGTTAAGGGTGTTAAATAGGGATGTCCGATATTGGCTTTTTTGCCAAAAGCCAATATGCCAATACTGTCCAACGCTTAATTTCCGATTCCGATATCTGCCGATACCGCTGCTGATATATGAGGGATATTAAACTAATTTTAGGTAACATCATATACCTCCTGTCATGGAATTAACACATCATGCCTAATTTTATTGTGATGTCCCATTTGATTCATTCTCAAATGCACCAAGGCTTTCAAAATGTAAACACTGTCTGTGCAAAGAATACATGCTTCAACTTAAGTTGTGGAAAAAATGCCATATTTATTTATTTTCTCTCCCTCCCTCCATGAGTCTATTACAGTGTGGCAACTCTCCTGCACAATTTTGAAAACTGCACATTTCTTTCAGCTACAAACAATGCTTCATTTACACGTCGGTAAATGCCGGCGAAATCAAGGCATTATTTTATCGGTAAAAAAAACGATAATGATATTCACCGATATTTACATTTTTATGCCAATATCGGGCTGATAATATCGCTGGGCCGATATTATCAGACATCCCTAGTGTTAAATCATTTTAGTTCAGAGCAATTCAATCTTATGTACATCGGATCGATAAAATATTATAATAATAATCTATTAACTCCACATTCTTCTCTTTATTGTACCATAAAAAAGTAAAATTGCATGAAAATGTTTGCAATACAGACGATCTTTTAACAATAATTGTTGAAATTGCAATTATTTTTCATAAGAAGTTTCAGGTTGTACTTGATGGTTCAGGTTATTTACATTTTTGTAGTAGGTTCTTCTATGAAACTGGTCCTTGATGGGGGGTAAAAACTCAAACCAGATGTAGACTAATGTTATGAAGCAAGTTTGGAAGCACTTTGGGTCTATTTTAAAAATAAATACATACTGAGATAAAAGAGAAACTATTTTTCAGATCAAACACATTTTTATATTATTTTGCATTATTTTTATACAAAAATCCACATGTAACACGATCAAATGGACACAAAAATTATGCATTACTTTTTTTTTTTTTTTTTTTTTAATATCTCTTTAATCTCTCACAGGTACATTTTGGGAATTAAACTAAATATACAAGGCAGAGTGTTTCACAAAAATGACCGCTGTTGCAAAATCATTTGTGATTTATGTGTGTTTAACTGGGCAGGTTTCGTATGTAACGCCAGTGGACACGATGGGTTACACACAAAACCTGGAATAAGACTGAGATTCATAAAAATCCACATGTCTGGATTAGAAAAATCACTAGGATCATCAAATTTAACATAGTGTCGTTATTTATAACACTATATCAGACCATTTACAGCCATGTTTTCCAGATCAAATGCACTAACACCTAGGTAGTTTTTCATGTCCTAATTTTGGTCCTATTTTTGGACCCAGTAGTTGATTAAAAATTCATCAATTCTGGGTCGGCTCACAGCAAAAGGATAATTTTTTTTTGCATTTATCTGATGTCATCATTAGGTGCATCCTGGGGGGGAATATGTCTAAATTTAAGTTTTATTATTGGGTCTAAAAGGCTGGAAAAGTGTTAGATACCAAAATGTACACAGTTTCATAGAAGCACCCATTATGATTTTACTTTTTTCATTGTAAAACATAGCGGAAAGTTTGGAGTAGTCATTATTTCTGGGTTTAGATGCTATTATTTTACTGATTCAGCCCACTTCAGATCATATTGGGCTGAATGTGGCCCCTGAGCTAAAATGACTTTGACACCTCAAAGCTATGGGATCTTTTTCCTGCCCAGTCTGAGCACGTGCACCAAAACCGACTGAAGGAAATGGTTGTGTTTTTAAGAGCCAGTGATTCTCTGAGTCTGTGTTTGGATCACAGCATGAAGCAGGTACTGTACAAGTTCACAGTCTCCTTCAAGGACAAATCTGCACAGATGCAAACACTGCATGGAATATGGAAGTCGCTGTATATGTTTCCTGTATAATAAAGACCTCAGGGTGTTTGTTTTTTTTAACTACTTTTTTTATTTTACACCCTCGTTCCTTCCCTCGAGAGTCTAATCAGATTTAGTCACTGTTTATTACTGATTGTTGAACTGAGAGGGTCTTTATTAGTGGCTGTTTCTCAGCAGCTGAACACAAATCACTGCTTTCCTACAACAGCCCATAATTCATGTGATAGTCAAAATGCCAGTTAAAGCACATAAATGACAAAAAAAAAAAACAAGGAGATGTTGTCTACTGAATAAAAACAGTGCTATTAGAGAAGATAAAGTAAAAAAAATATAGGAATTACATTGCAGTAAATGTGGTGGTGGGGGGGGGGGGTTAAAAAGACGATTCAGTGGTTTTGTGAAGGAGAAGAAGAAGGAGAAGGAGGAGGAGGAGGAGGAAGAGGAGGAGGAGGAGAAGAAGAAGACAACGACAGAGGAGGAGGAGGAGGAGGAGGAGAAGAAGGAGGAGGAGAGAAGGAGGAGGAGAAGGAGGAAGAGGAGGAGGAGGAGAAGAAGAAGACAACGACAGAGGAGGAGGAGGAAAAGAAGAAGAAGACGACGACGGAGAAGAAGGAGAAGAAGAGGGAGAAGGAGAAGGAGAAGGAGAAGAAGAACAAGAAGGAGGAGGAGGAGGGGGAGAAGAAGAAGAAGTCGACAACAGAGAAGGAGGAGGAGAAGAATTCTGTTGGGTCTCTGTAAACTTAATTTGATTCTGATTTGAATTGATAAAGCACTTTGTGACTGTGAAAAGTGCTCTATAAATAAATAAAGAAAGAAAGAAAAAAGAAAAAGATGACAACGGAAGAGGAGTAGAAGAAGAAAGAGAAGAAGAGGGAGACGAAGAGGGAGACGGAGGAGAAGAAGAAGGAGAAGGAGGAGGGGGAGAAGAAGACGACAGAGGAGGAGGAGAAGAAGACGAGGACGATGGAGGAGGAGAAGGAGGAAGAGGAGGGGGAGGAGGAGAAGAAGAAAAAGAAGACAACGGAGGAGGAGGAGAAGAAGATGATGACAGAGGGGGAGGAGAAGAAGAAGAAGAAGGAGGAGGAGAAGAAGGAGGAGTAGGAGAAGAAGCAGAAGAAGGAGGAGGAGGAGAAGAAGACAACAGAGGAGGAGGAGGAGAAGACAGAGAAGGAGGAGAAGAAGAAGGAGTAGAAGAGGGAGAAGGAGAAGAAGAAGAAGAAGAAGGAGGAGGAGGAGAAGAACGAGAAGGAGGAGAAGGAAGAGGGGGAGAAGAAGAAGAAGACGACAACAGAGGAGGAGGAGGAGAAGAAGACAACAACAGAGGAGTAGAAGAAGGAGAAGAAGAGGGAGAAGGAGGAGAAGAAGGAGGAGGAGGGGGAGAAGAAGACGACAGAGGAGGAGGAGGAGGAGGAGAAGAAGACGACGATGATGGAGGAGGAGAAGAAGGAGGAGGAGGAGAAGAAGAAAAAGAAGACAACAGAGGAGAAGGAGAAGAAGAAGAACGAGAAAGAGGAGAAGAAGGAGGGGGAGAAAAAGACAAGGACGATGGAGGAGGAGAAGAAGAAGATTTATTGTACTGAGTTTTTCTGGTGAATCAATGTTGTAGAAGATGATGGTGTTTGATGGAGCCTGTGAACGTCCAAATGGCTCATATCTGATGACCATGAACAGATGACAAACTGTATTTTACACCAATTATTTACATGTATCGATAGAATGAATGGATCAACAGGTTTTAAACAGTTTAGATCAGTGGATAATGTCGGTCATGGATTGCTGTTTGGGTCTTTATGGGTTCAAAAAAGAAACAATAAACCTTAAAAATATCAAGTGTCAAATTAGTCACTTTCGGCTGCATCTATTCTGAAAAAAAAGCTTTATCCTTATTCATTAAACACCTCTTTAGTTATTCACCAATCATTACACTGTTTAAAAAAAAAAGAGAATGTATTTATGCCTGATGAGTATCAGACCTACTAATATTATAGCTTTTATTTGTTTATTTATTCATTTAATCTCAGATTGGGATGCGTTACCCAAATCCAAAAGTTTTGTTTTTTCTTGTATGATTGTCACTTTCTCTTTTTTTTTTTTTTACGCTGATTCCAATAAAAAGAATGCTGAAAAAAAAAAGATAATGTGATTTTTTTTTTTTTTTTTTTTTCCAGGCTCATGAGCAAATGTCCGCGTGTAGATAACATCATGTTAGTAGAGGGCGGCCATCGAGGACAAGCATACTGTACTCTCACACTACAACTCCTCCAACTCAGTGAACTGCTAAATAAATTAGCTTGCAGTGGTTATTCACTTCATTGAGCAATGTCATTTTGCAAGCACAGATACGCACAGTCCATCTTTCTGTCGCAGGCCAATGGCAGCTTACTACCGCCGTCCACAGTCTCAGAATTACACAGATATTAGCCTCAGTCTGTTCATGGAGAAGCCTGAAAAATCTGGGAGAACTCTGCGAATTTCAGCCACACACACGATGCATTTACTTGTAATAAAAATTAAGTTGGATTTTTGGAATAGTGTTGTTTCTTTAGTTAAAAATCACTGTTGGTCAGAAGTCAAAACCAGCATCTATGGCAGGGGTCTTAAACATGCGGCCCGGGGGCCAAATGCGGGCCGCCAAAGGTTCCAATCCGGCCCATGGGATGAATGTGCAAAGTGCGAAAATTCTACAGTCAAGGCTGTGGAAGTCATTTTAGTTCAGGTTCCACATACAGACCAATATGAGCTACAGTCAAATAATAATAACAGCGTAATAACCGACAAAAAATAATGACTCCATATTTTCTTCTCGGTTTGATTTGAAAAAAAAAAAAAAAATTACATTATGCCTATAAATAATGACAACTTCAAATTTTTGTCTTTGTTTTAGTGCAAAAAATAACATTAAATTATGAAAATATTTACATTTACAAACTATCCTGTAACAACAAAATATGAATAACCTGATCAAATATGAATAACCTGAAATGTCTAAAGAAAATTAGGCATAATTACCTCCGCCAAGGAGGTTATGTTTTTGCCAGGGTTTGTTTGTTTGTCTGTTTGTCTGTCCGTCAGTGTGCAACATAACTCAAAAAGTTATGGACAGATTTTGATGAAATTTTCAGGGTTTGTTGTAAATGGGATAAGGAAGAAATGATTCAATTTTGGTGGTGATCGGGGGTGGGGGGGCCCACGGGGGGGGCGCAGACCAGAAAATTTCATCAAAATCTGTTCTTAACTTTTTGAGTTATGTTGCACACTAACAGACAGACAAACAGACAGACAGACAAACAAACCCTGGCAAAAACATAACCTCCTTGGTGTGGGGGGGCCCACGGGGGGGGGGGGGCCACTGATCAGCCTTGGCGGAGGTCTGCGCTCTCCGAGTGCTTCTAGTTGTCTTTGTTTTAGTGCAAAAAATAACATTAAATTATGAAAATATCTACATTTACAAACTGTCCTGTAACAACAAAATGTGAATAACTTGAACAAATATGGACAACCTGTAACGTCTAAAGAAAATTAAGTGTAAATTTAATAATTTTCTGCCTGTTACTAAATGTTTAGTGTCTTTGTAGATCTGATCCATAATGCACATGTAGAAATGATAAGTTGAAGCATATTATTGTTAAAATTGCATTTATTTTTCTTTAAGAAATTTCATTTTTTTTCAGGTTATTCACATCTTTTTTGTTTGGATAGTTCATAAAAGTAAATATTTTCATAATTTAATGGGGGGGTTTTTGTACTAAAACAAAGACAAAAATTTGGACTTGTTGTTATTTATAGGTTATTATGTAATTATTTTACTGGTCCGGCCCAGTTGAGATCAAATCGGGCTGAATGAGGCCCCTGAAAGAAAATGAGTTTGAGACCCCTGATCTATGGGTTTTTAATGGGTTCAAGATCTGTGTGTTTCCATCTGTATGTTTTTTGCTGTCGGACAAAAGGACTGACTCACTAACAAGAAGACATTTTCTCCTTGGGAAAAAGCAATAATGACATACAAGACTGATCAGTGCTTGAATGAATTAGTTTTTGGTGCATTATGCCGCCTGCAGTCCCAGAAGCTGAAGCTTGTTTGGGTAGTAAAATGCCTTCTGCATACTTGAACATGGCTTTGTTTGAGGCAATTATGAGTGTAAATATGAGCTACACATCCCAGTGTTGGCTGCTTTTAGCCCTACAGCCCTTTCCATTTCCAATAAATCGAGTAAAGTTACATTTATTTGCAAAGTCTCTGAATCAGACACATTTGTCGCAAAATTGTTGGTTGAACAAAACGCACCGGCGCACATTAAAACAGCAGACAAACAACGACGACTAAACAAAGATATCACGCGGTTTTGTCGTCGATCGATACAGATACACAATGACAAATTACACGTTGGCAGTGGTTTTTCTGTTTGATACCATAATCTATCAATAATACTGAAATATATAAAAAAAAAAACATAATGATACAAACTATGGATGCTGTTTGTGCAGTCAGCCTGAACCCTGATTTCATTATTTTAGGCATTTTTGTTCTTCATAACAACACGACTCATTGAATATGAAGGATGTTGACATTTACACTATCTGAATTAATTCAAATCCTCTGTATCATAGATGTTATGTCAATTATTTTATCTGTTGTGCTCAGAGGTTTGTATTATTTAATACATTATGTTTTTGTTTAATTAACTGTGTCATATTTCATTACAGAACTTCAGACCTACAGATTAAAGGTCACCAGTTGCCATAAACCAGATGTTTTTGTGCAAATGTGAGAGAAATGTATAAGATAAATGCACATTTTCTGCCACTAGGGGTCATTCAGTGAACATGAGTAGAGTTTGATGAGTTTTAAATGCACTTTTTTTATTTTAACCCTTTCATGCATGAATTATGAGAACCTTAATCAAGATTTGTTTCCCGAGTGTTTTTATTCTTCTTTAGGCATGAAAAAAACAGTGCGATTGACTCACTCAGCTGGACGGCATGCGTTAAATTTTTGAAGCAAAGAAACATATATTTAAAACCCATCATCATTAAGTGATATACTGTGTGAAAACTATGAAATAAAAACATTTTTAATGCAGCTAATCTGATGTTTTCTCACATTTTGTCATATTCTAATACTAGTTATGGAGATAATACGCAAAAATTAAAAAAAAAAAATAAAAACTTTTTGTTTGAGAAAATTAGCAGTTGATTTACATTCAAAAATGTTAGTGCATATCAGGTTTATCAAGAACAGCAAAGTTACATTAATGGTCTGAACGTCAGTGTAGATGATGCATGAGCGTCCATTGCGTTGGTTGATATCCTCCTGAGATCCAGGAAAGTGAAAATCTTTAGCTTCTTTACATTAAACAGTCATCTTGATTGGAAACTGGATAAAGCAACAGTTTTTTCAGATACATTTTTAAAATTATTTTCATTTTTTTAAAATTTTTTAATGGATTGTCCGTTGCAATGAACAGCATTTTTTTTTTTTTTTTAATTAAAACTGTCAAACTTTAGTCCCCAATAGAGGACAAAAATGCATTGCTGGGTCTCCGGAGGATGTGGAATTAAAACAACTAAACCCATGAATATACAAGAGAACAGCTGGAGAATATCTGTCCACTATAGTGACCACTGTGCATGAAAGGGTTAATGTTAATTTTAATGTATGATTTTAATATAAATAATGTCTTTCTGTTATTCTGTCAATGCGTATTAAAATCACGTTTTATCTCAGATTTTTTTTTTTTTTTTTATTTTACCTTTATTTAACCAGGAAAACCTCATTGAGGCTAAAAATCTGTTTTTCAAGAGTGTCCTGGCCAAGACGGGCAGCAGTACATTAAATAGTTACAGACACAGACTTCCATACATAAAACGAATACATAAAAAGCACATAGACAAGTCAATGATGATTTTAACGTCTTTTTTCCCTTTTTGATTTTAATGTAATTTCAATGTTTTGCTTTTTTTTTTTCCTTTTGTGATTTTTTTTATGCCTTTGTAAAGGACTTTGAGTTACCCTGTGTATGAATAGTACTATACAAATACACTTGCCTTGCCATAATAAGTGAGACAGTAATGGACGTTGATATGGAGGAGCATAGGATCCTGGGAGGTGTTGTTTTCACTAAAAATTAAATCAAAGCATATCTGAAATTACTCACAAGGCATAAACTGTGTTCACATATGAGATAATGTCATGAAGTTGCAGCTTCTTTCTAATGAAGGTTCCATCCTTAAGTTATTTATTACCATGTATTGTAATATTATCCACTGTATTTTGTGTTTTTTTCAGTGAAAATTAAGTATTTCCCTGCACTAGTCTTGTAGATATTTGTAAAAACTCAGAGTAAAGTTGAGGATTATTATATCAAAAATAGAGAAAAGTGACTTTTTCAGTAAAATCTCAAATAATTTTTTTTCTATATTTAACCCTTTCATGCACACTGGTCACTACAGTGGACACTTATTCTACAGCTGTTCTCTTATATATTCATGGATTTATTTTATTTATTTATTTTTACACATATCTTTATTAAAGTTTTAAGACATTACATATTGTTTCTGACATGAATTGGTAACACTGTGTAGATCACCCCTGAGTGTAATAGTTATAGTTTTTCACGCAATTACCAGTAAATGCATGTTTCTTCGCTTCAAAAATTAAATGCATGGTGTCCAGCTGAGTGGACATTTTTGCAACCTCATGAAAAATAGGTTCCTAAGAATTTTTTTTTTATTATTATTACTTTTTTTTTTTTTTCAGGTTTTTTTTTTTTTTTTTTAATTTATTTATTTTTCATAAGAAAATTTTCAATCGCATTGTGTTTTTTTCATGCCTAAAGAGGAATAAAAACACTCAGGAAAAAAATCTTAATTAAGGTTCTCATAATTCGTGCATGAAAGGGTTAACATTTCCTGAGAGATTTATCACCATTTATCATAAAATAATCCTTCGTATTTTGCATTTTTCCAGTGAAAATCTGGTATTTTCCCATATTTAATGTACTGATCATATAGATGTTCATAAAAGCTCAGGTTAAAGTTGAGGGTTTTTAGCTAAAAAAAATAGAGAAAACTGAAGAAAAAGTGACTTTTTCTGTAAAATCTATCATTAACTGAACATAAAAACAAGTGTGTCCATCCACTGTCATTGATCCAACTCCATGGGTTTTACTGATGAATCAATGTTGTAGAAGATGACGGTGTTTCCATGGTAACTACAGAGCCTCTGAACGTCCAAATGGGTCATAACCGATGACCATGAAAAGACCACTAACTGTATTTTACACTAATTATTTGCATGGATTAGCGGATCAACAGGGATTAAACAGTTTATATCAATAGATGATTTTGGTACATGGTGGATGTTTGAGTCTTTATGAGTCTTTATGAGTTAAATGTTAATACTATTGACAGGTGACACAGTGAAACAGATTGAAAAACTGAATAAAATGATGGATTTCTCAGGACGTGAACATCATTACATGCATGTCATATTGTTCAAGTAAACTTAGTAAACTATAGTCAACTACAAATGCAACATAAAGAGAGTCGACGAACATAGAAATATCATATTCCAGTTTTAAGCGTACAAACACCATAACCCAATAATCGAAATCAGTAATTATTCCAACCAATGTTAAATCATTATTTGCCTCTAGTATAAAGACTGTTGGGTAGTCCTGGTTTTCAATGATCTATAAAACGCATACAAAATTATGTAAAATATGAGATAAAAAGAATATGATGCAAAAGGGAAAACAAGATGTATTGTATCAAGACAGCACGCAATTTTGTGATTTAGTTCTTATTTACAAACTCAGTTCTTATTCAAAAGATAAAGTTGTTTGTGGTTTCATCTCATCTCTATGGTCAGAACTTCATAAACACCTAGAGGCACAAGATTCTAAAGTAGAGCGATAAAAAAAAAAAAAAAAGGAAAATTAGATAAAACAACAAAACACTGCAGCATGTGGAGGCATTTAAAATGAGACTGAACACAACAGAACAGAACAGAACAGAATACAATAGAAGAGAAGAGAAGAGAAGAGAAGAGAAGAGAAGAGAAGAGAAGAGAAGAGAAGAGAAGAGAAGAGAAGAGAAGAGAAGAGAAGAGAAGAGAAGAGAAGAGAAGAGAAGAGAAGAGAACCTTTACTGTCATTGTGTGTACAATGAAGTAAGGAATTTTACGACAAAATAAAAAATAAATCACACAATGCTCAAGATTAGCAGTAAGTAAATCTAAGTTCTCCACATGAAAGTGTTGCTGTTTTATGTGGAAACATGCAGCGTGCCCTGCAGAGCTAAAGTGTGTGTGTGTTTGCACAGCTCAGTGTTTTTGCACGATGTGAAGCTCCATATACTTCCTGAAGGGAAATGAGAGCGTTTCTCCTTTTTAGACTAAAAGATGACAAGATTATTATTGAGTCTAGAACGTTGTTAGCAGCAGTATGGATAATAACCTACCTACTGAGCCCCGCTCGGAATCCTCAGAGGCAGCTGCTGGTGAGGTGCTGTGAACGAGAAACAGTTCAGTGACATGTCTGTCATGAAACACAGAGGGAATCAGCACCTCCTGCAGATGTGAGGAACTATCTGCAACCTCTTATGTTGCAGCGTACAGTAGATTGGTGTTGTGTCACAGGGTTTGGAACTCCTGCACTTGTGCATAGGAGGTGGTACAAAAACATCAGTCAAGAAGAGAGTGCACGGCTTGACTCTTCCTGTCCCCTTTGTGCGCCGAACAGGGAATGGTGAGCAGGAGGTTGACAGTCGCCTAAGGCAATAGGGGAGGAATCGTAATGTGTTGGTTTTTTTTTTTTTGGTAGGATATATAAATAAATAAGACACACAGCTGCTATTTACAGATATCTTCTTTCCCTAGTGTGTGCAACACAGAGACGCAGTGGAATCCCAATTTCCTGCACTGAGCATTTGTGGAGGACTGAGACACTGGAGACTGAAATCTGAAATCAGCAGTGTGACTATACCGCCTCCCTGTGGAATGTTGAGGAACAACGTCACAGCTGTAGTAGTCACACAAGTGCAGCATTGAATTATTGATGAATCATTGTCAATATGAGGGCAGACTTGATGTGAATACGTAGAGGCTTTGCACTGGTCGCTCGACACAGGACACACAAGCAGAAGGCATCATGGGATATGCGGCGTTATTCTATAACACAAAGCAGTCACTTCATATACTGTATCTGTGCTCAGCTCCCAAGATGAACGCTGGCTACAGAATGTGTACGTTCTGCATATGCACAACAGTAACTGAAGCATCAATGCTACAACTATCTAGGAATTACATCCCACAGAGGTCATATTTACTCCAAAACTAAATATTTCCTGAAAAAAATCATAGGAAGGAATGTTTCTAGGACTCAGAAAAAGTTTGAGGTGTTCTTTGGAAAAAGGATTAAGAAACTGTTAAAATGCCTTTATTTTCATGGCATGGTCATCTGTAGAACATACCATGAAAATAAAAGCATTTTAATGCTTAAAGAGAGTGCCTGTCTGTTATCTACAAAAAAATTGCTCTTGGACAAGAGTATTAGCATAAAAGTACGACAAAGTTTTGGGTAAAGACTCAGCTGCATATACTGTGTCTGTACGGTATGTAGATTGTTCTGCTTTCAGCTCCTGACGTCTTCAAATATTAATGGTACAATGAGTAATATTAATAGCTCAAAAAATCATAGGAAGGAATGATTCTAGGACTCAAAAAAAGTTTGTTTGAGGTGTTCTTTGGAAAAAGGATTCATAAACTAAGCTTTAAAATGTCTTTATTTTCACAGCATGGTCATCTGTAGAGCATGCTGTGAAAATAAAGGCATTTAATGCTTAAAGAAAATGCCTGTCTGTTATCTACAAAAAAACTGCTCTTGGACAAGAGTATTAGCATAAACGTACAACACAATTTTGGGTAAAGACTCAGCTGCATATACCATGTCTGAACATTAACCCTTTCATGCATAGTGGTCAGTTACTCTACAGCTTTACTCTTGTATATTCATGGGTTTTGTTGTTTTAGTTCCATATCAACCAACACAGTGGACACTTATGTGTCATCTCATAAACTTTAATTCATACCATTATTGTAACTTTGCTGTTCTTGATTGGTTCTTGAGTGGAAATCAATTGTTAATATTTCTTTTTTGCATATTATCTCCATCAAGTGAGTAATAACTAGATTAGAATATATTAAAATCTGAGAAAACATCAGATTAGCTGCATTAAACATGGTTTCATTTCACTGTTTTCATATCACTTCATGATATTGGGTTTTAAATACATGTTTCTTTGCTTCAAGAATAAAATTCATGGTGTAGCTGAGTGGACATTTTTGTAACTCCATGAAAAACAGGTTGATTTTTTTTAAAAAAAATTCAATCACATTGTTGTTGTTTTTTCATGCCTAAAGAGGAATAAAAACACTCAGGGAAAAAAAATCTTGATTAAGGTTCTCATAATTCATGCATGAAAGGGTTAAACAATAAATTTTAAAAAAAATATACAAATATGTAGATTGTTCTGCTTTCAGCTCCTGACGTCTTCAAATATTAAAGGTACAATGAGTAATATTAATTGCTCAAAAAATCGTAGGAAGGAATGCTTCTAGGACTCAAAAAAAGTTTTTTTTGAGATGTTCTTTGGAAAAAGGATTCATAAATTAAGCATTAAAATGCCTTTATTTTTACAGCATGGCCATCTGTAAAGCATGCCATGAAAATAAAGGCATTTTAATGCTTAAAGAAAATGCCTGTCTGTTATCTACGAAACACCTGCTAATGGACAAAAGTATTAGCATAAAGGTACGACAGTTTTGGGTAAAGACTCAGCTGCATATACTGTGTCTGTACAGTAAACAATAAATTAATAAAACTATAAGTATGTAGATTGTTCTGCTTTTAGCTCCTTACGTCTTCAAATATTAAAGGTACAATGAGTAATATTTAGTAGCATGTAGCTGCTGTTGTGCTTCTGTTTAATTATAAGTCCAACATAATGGGTGATGATAATATATTTTAATGCTGTGTGACACTTTACATTAAAAGGAAAAGAAGAAAGAACTAAACTGTAGAATCATAATAGCGCAACAACTATAAACAGCACATTATAAGGTAACAAAGCAAAATAAATGAAATCAAAACTCCCGTTAAGTTTTACCAAATTAACCTTTAATTCATGCAATGTAGACAGCGTGGCCAAAAAACAAGTCGCTGTGTGAATTTAATGACTTCATTGGTTAATTACTGCAATGATAAATTTTTGAGCTTCTCATTTCCTAAATAACCATCAGTCTAAAAAAGGGTGCAAAGACTGGACTGTGCTCATGTGGTCTGATGAGTCCAGATTGACCCTGTTCCAGAGCGATGGGCATGAAAAAATAACGCAACTCTGCATGTGAATATATGTAGTGACATTTATTGTGACATCGCATAAGCATTGAAACGGAACGGCATAAATGATGCAACGTCGACTCATGCAACCAAAGCTAAAGCTAAAAAATGTAAAGTGTCATGAGATCACTTCTGTTATGATTCTACGCTATATGAATAAAATTAGATTTGATGTTTTAGGTCAAGCATTGTACAATTCAACAACAATCTGCAGTTTTCTTTTTCATCAAAGAAAACTACATTTATTTTTTTGTTGTTATTTTTCAGAAATACTTATTTGAGCAATGATCACTGGCTGAGTTAACTGTAACGGCTCAAGGCATGTTGATGACCACTGAATTGTGACATTTTTTGACCTCCTCTGTATGCTGCTGTGTGATTGGCTGAAAAACTTGATGGACGGATAATGTGGTTTTCCTCAGCGGTCAGTGCCGATCTTATACTTTTAATCTTAGGACTGATATCCTCCCGAGACCCAGTGATGTATTTTTGTCCTCTGTAGGGGACACGAGTTTCACAGCTTTATTGAAAAAAAAAAAAAAAAAAAAGTTGTTCCATAAAAACTTTAAAAATGCGTCTGAAAAAACTGTTGAATTGTGCTGTTTCTAATAAAGGCAATTATTTAATATAAATAAAAATAAATTTTAAAAAAAAAATTGCTCTTTCCTGGGTCTCAGGAGGATATTGTCTGTCCATTGCAAAGGACATTCCATAAAATTTTTAAAATACGTCTGAAAAAACTGTCGGATTGTGCTGTTTCTAATAAAGGCAATTATTTAATGTAAAAAAAAAAAAAAAAACATTGTTCCATAAAAACTGTAAAAATGCGTCTGAAAAAACCGTTGCATTGTGCTGTTACTAATAAAAGCAATTATTTAATATAGATAAAAATAAATAAATTAAAAAAAAACTTGTACTTTCCTGGGTCTCAGGAGGATATTGTCTGTCCACTGCAAAGAACATTCCATAAAATTTTTAAAATGCGTCTGACAAAACTGTCGGCTTGTGCTGTTTCTAATAAAGGCAATTATTTAATGTAAAAAAAAAAAAAAAAACATTGTTCCATAAAAACTTTAAAAATGTGTCTGAAAAAACCGTTGCAATGTGCTGTTTCTAATAAAAGCAATTATTTAATATAAATTTAAAAAAAAAAAAAAAAAAAAAAAAAAAAAAAACTTGAACTTTCCTGGGTCTCAGGAGGATATTGTCTGTCCATAGCAAAGGACATTCCATAAAATTTTTAAAATGCGTCTGAAAAAACTGTCGGATTGTGCTGTTTCTAATAAAGGCTATTATTTAATGTAAAAAAAAAACAAAAAAAACAAAAAAAAAAAACCATTGTTCCATAAAAACTTCAAAAATGCGTCTGAAAAACTGTTGCATTGTGCTGTTTCTAATAAAGGCAATTATTTAATACAAAAAAAAAAAAAATTGTACTTTTCTGGGTCTCAGGAGGATATTGTCTGTCCACTGCAAAGAACATTCCATAAAATTTTTAAAATGCGTCTGAAAAAACTGTCGGATTGTGCTGTTTCTAATAAAGGCTATTATTTAATGTAAAAAAAAAAAAAACATTGTTCCATAAAAACTTCAAAAATGCGTCTGAAAAACTGTTGCATTGTGCTGTTTCTAATAAAGGCAATTATTTAATACAAAAAAAAAAAAAAAAACTTGTACTTTTCTGGGTCTCAGGAGGATATCGTCTGTCCACTGCAAAGAACATTCCATAAAATTTTTAAAATGCGTCTGAAAAAACTGTCGGATTGTGCTGTTTCTAATAAAGGCAATTATTTAATACAAAAAAAAAAAAAAAAAAAAAAGAAGGAAAAACAACTCAAACTTGTACTTTCCCAGGTTTCAGGAGGATATTGTCTGTAAAATGCCCCAAAAAAGGAAGAATAACCAGACCTCAACAGCGACATCATACCAATCAACGTCACCGTGCCTCGGATCCACAATGACCACCCAGAAATCCGATCCTGCAACAGGATGATGCATGTCCCTCCACCGCTGGGGTCACTGCAGACCTCCTGGAGCCGTGGTCCAGCCTTTTGATCTAGTCAGTCACCTATTGAGCATCTCTGGGATCAGCTGGGACAACTTGAATCCAGACCCACTCATACAAAAAAAAAAAAAAAAAAAAAGGGCAGGAGTTGGTGACAGCAGAACATCCCCTAGGACGATATCAGACGTCTGGTGGGCTCGATGAGAAGGTGTTGCACAGCCTGAGTCCAGGTAAATGGTGCTCATATCAGGTATTTACTCCTGGGATTTTCAATTTTTGTTGTTTTTAACCAATTTGTTGGCCTTGATTGTGCAATAAATACACAGTATTCCATAAATATTGCATTTAGAATTGTATAGTTAATAAATCAAAGCAGAATTGATTTGAAAAAAATATATAATTATTAACCCTTTATCAGGCAATTGACTATTTTTGGTCATTTCCACATACATTACAAGACAGTGATGGCAACAGTTCCAGTGAGTCAACAATCTCAGGTCCAATGTGGTCCACAGGGTCTGTAAGGTCCACCTCTGCATGAACAGTGAGTGGACCTGCTTTGTTAGGTACCATGAAGTAATGGTACTGATGCAAAGAATGGTATGTTTATGTTATGTTTATGTTTATGCATTTGGCAGACGCTTTTTTCCAAAGCGACTTACAGGGGAAAACCAATCAAATCACTCAATCAATCAAATTTTATTTATATAGCACCAGATCACAATAAAAAAATTATTTCATGACACTTTATATACAGGGTGTCCCATAAGTCTCCATACATAGGAGACATAATACATATTGTTCTAACATGTATTTCTTTATATTTCTTCTTTATAGTTCTTCAGCAGTGGAGGACACGCATTGAAATGTGTTCCCGACAAAATGGCAGTCATATAGAGCATATTATATAAATAAAAATGGTTTATGTCGAGAAACGTTTATTTTTCCTATGTATGGAGACTTATGGGACACCCTGTATAGAGTTGGTCAAAACCAGACTCTAAGCCAATTTACAGAAACCCAACAGAATGATATTATACTTTTCTTTTTTCTTTTGTTCAGACAAGGTATAGTTTTCACATGTTGCCTGTCGACCAGCTGATAAATGACACGTCAGCAGCACATCGGAGGACGCTTCTGAGGAAGACTGGAGTCACAGTCCAAACTGTCAAGCAGGTAACACCTAAAAACTACACCTTATCTGAACAAAAGAAAAAAGAAAAGTATAATTACATTAACAGAAGACAAAAAGAACGCCATTAGCCTGTAAGGAAAAATGTTCAAAGGGATCATGTGGATGTGGACAGGTGTCTGGATCAGCATTTATGTTGTAATGTTCTAAAATACATGTTCCTTTCTCATTATATGTGTTTTTCTTGTATTTTTATATTTACTTCTTGTATTTTTATTAGATTTTTTGACATTTATGTGCAAGGAACCAAATCTGGTATGGTAATATGGTACATATATATATATATATATATACAGGGTGGGGAAGCAAAATTTACAATATTTTGAGGCAGGGATTGAAAGACAGTGTATGACCAATTAGTTTATTGAAAGTCATGAGAATTTATTTGCCGCAAGAAAATTTACATAATAGAAAATGTTTTTATTCTATGTGTCCTCCTTCTTTCTCAATAACTGCCTTCACACAGCTTCCTGAAACTTGCGCAAGTGTTCCTCAAATATTCGGGTGACAACTTCTCCCATTCTTCTTTAATAGTATCTTCCAGACTTTCTCGTAATAGTTTTGCTCATAGTCATTCTCTTCTTTCCATTCTAAACAGTCTTTATGGACACTCCAACTATTTTTGAAATCTCCTTTGGTGTGACGAGTGCATTCAGCAAATCACACACTCTTTGACGTTTGCTTTCCTGATTACTCATATGGGCAAAAGTTTCTGAAAAGGTATGGATAATAGTGTTAGGTATGATTATGACATCAATATATGTTTGGTTTCAAAACAATTGACGTAGTGCCTGCTGAGAAAAAATAACTAAATGTTCATTGTAAATTTTGCTTCCCCACCCTGTAGTGATTTAGAACATTTGAATTTTTTAAAGATTATAATGTAAATTGTGTCTCTTCTCACATGTTTAAGGGCCCCCATTTATAAGCTAAGTGCTTCTGGGGTGTCCTATTATATTATATTATTATATTATATGCTACTTAACTGCTTGTAATAAATTGACTGATTGAAGGTTGAATTTCAGAGTATTTCTATGAGTGCCCTATAAAGGGTTAAGTTCCCACAATAAAAAATATAAAAATAAATCCAGTGTAAAGTTTCCACTGATGCTGAGTGTATTTCTGTTTTTTCGGTGTGACTCAGTGTTTGGATCTCAACCAATGAACACCTCTGGGGTAAACTTCTGTCAGTGCAACACCTCTGTGGCTCCTCCTGAGGTGTGTTCAATTGTTCCCATTAAAAGTTGTTTTTTTGTTTTTTTTGTGTGTGTGTGTGTGTCCTTACTTGAACTGAGGTTCAAAGAACAGGAGGGGTCTCATACCGTTCACGCTGTAAAGCCCCTCGAGTACACTTTATGATTTGTGATAGCCAGCTTTAGAAATAAAATGACTTGATTGCAATTCTGAACGCTGACAGACCGCCAGGGTTCATCAGAGCTCAACCTGAGCGAGGCTTTTGTGGCTGAATGTGAGAAACTGAATATCTGGTGAAAAGCTTCGACAGCGGGACTTTAAACGCTCACGGTTTTGGAATAAGATGTCGAACAAGCCGCCGAGTGTTCAGCCTGTGGCTTAAAACAACCACATTTGCACTATAGGTTTTTCTTGTCTCTATTTATTCAGCAAATCAAAGCCATGGGCCACATTTACAGTACGCTGGTGCCAGTTGATGCCAGCTGGGATTAGTGTCTCCATCTATCAGGGGACAACAGCCTTTAATCCTCATCTCTGTGGTGTTGGCTGTGACCACAAAAAGGTGCCGGTATGGTAAGTGAGTGTGTCAAACAAGCAACGTCGCCTTTGCATAAATCAATACCAAATGCTGTAGACGATGTTTATAATTGTGATCAGTGTCTTAGTTAAGATTTCAACTGGAGGAACCGAATACAGCAGTGTTTTTCAACCTTGGGGTCGGGATCCCATATGGGGTTGCCCGGAATTCAAATGGGGTCACACTGTAAGCCCGGAATTTGTATTTACTAAAATGCTTTAATTACAATGCACTTAAATGATCCTTGCCTCCAGTGCCACCCACACTGGTGTATGAATGTTTGGTGGTGGTCGGAGGGGCCGTAGGCGCAAAATGGCAGCCACGCTTCTGTCAGTCTGCCCCAGGGCAGCTGTGGATACAGGTGTAGTTTACCACCACCAGAGGGAGAATGTGAGCGCGAATGAATAATGGGTCAATAATGTAAAGCGCTTTGGGTGTCTAGAAAGGCGCTAAATAAATCCAATCCATTATTATTATTAAGTTTTATGATGTTACTATAAAATGTTAAGTATATTCTACTAATTTGTAGACATAGTTGAAAGTACGAAAAAGAATTAAATCACTCAGTTTTAGCCATGACCACACCTTTTTATCTTCGCATTGCATTGTGGGTATTGGGCATGTTGTTGAAAATGTGTTCTTTTTATGTGCAGGGGTTCAGCGGGGTTGTGGTGTTAGTGTTAATTTGGATTTAATGTGTGTATGGCAGTGTTTATTGGCCTTTTTGTGTTTGTTTTTGTATTTTTGTAGAGCTGCACCACGAGTCAGAGCCAGAGGAAGAACAATGGCTTTCCTGTTCATCGATATTTGTTACTACACTATAGAAATTTCAATGTCTTGACAAGTTAAAAGCGCTTCTTGAACTGGCAAAAGACATTGAACCAATTAACATTCATGATAAAATATATAGAGTTGAATAATTTCATAACTATTTTGGTCTGGAATAAGATTTTGAGTTTGATTATCTTAAAAAAAAGTTGGTAAATCAATGATAACTTAATCTGGCTGCAATTGAGAAAATTAGTCAGTGTAACCTAAAATGCTGAGTTGAATGGTTTGATAGTGGGGTTGATTTTACAACAGATTTAAAGTACAAATAACTTGCCTTTTAGTGTTTTCTACTTAATAGTTTAAATTCAATACTTTTAGCATTAAAGTTGAAACTACTTAAACCAATTGATTAGTCGATCATTACTCAAATCATTTAAGTGCAATCACTTTCCTCAAATTTTTTGAGTAAACTCTACTTATCCGGGCTTACAGTGCACCTGAAATTTCTATAAAAATAAAAATAAAAACTTACTAATAAAAATATAAGGTGAGCTGACAGAGACAATCCCTATCCATAGAAGACATGACAAACTGTGAAGCTGAAACTGAAGCACTGTGGTTCTGTTTATCTGTCAAATGTTCATTGTGGTCAGTTTCAGATGCTGCAGCTCTTTCATAATTCATAGTTTGAGTTCTTGTTTGTTCAGTATTAATTGTCAGCCTTGTAAATCCAAGCTGGACTGACTGTACATATTCTGACCAAGGAAAATCAAATTCTCACTTTTTGCAGTAATCTACACCTGGCTTTACTGCCTCCGTCCATAACACTGGTCAACAACAAATTTATTGTTTAAGTTTTTTGAGCTGATTTAGGATAATTTTGGTGTGCTGAATCCAAAAATCACAAATGCGATGATTTGTTTATTTATTATCGCGAGATGACACGAGAAGTCATTCCATAAACATGGTGATAAACATAAATATGGTGTTGATTTACAGATATATTCATTATTATTATATATTACCCCTCTATCCCGTACTAAATTAAAAAATGATTGGGTTTCCTGGTGTGTCCACACATACCACACAATGTTTCTTTTAAAACTCTTCTTCTTCGCTTGTTGTAATGTCCGTCAACATCTTTTTTTTTTTTTTTTCTTTATTCACGTAACTAGTTGCGGAAAAAGGTCTTTCCATTGCAGTTTTGCGTGATATAGCAATTAATTTTGACAGCCTTAGTTATTTTCTTCACATCTTGGACATTTAAACACAACACAGCTAACAAGTTTATGGAAATATAACTGAAGACCTACCATATCAAATTTAATACCTTTTAAAGAGTTTAAGTTTTAAGTACATATTTGGAAATTCAAGACTTAAGACTTTTCAGGACCCCAGGGGAATCCTTCATTTCCAGATTTTCTGTGTATTGTGTATTAATTAGATCAGTGAGTTCACTTTTTTAGTGCAGGAAAGCAAAAAAAAACTAATTTCTTGTCTCAAACCTAAATTTACAATATTTTGTCGTTAAGTGCTATAATATCAAATTGTTTACTGACTCTACCGTCGTCAAAACATTGAAGTTAAAAGCTGGTTTTGGTATAATTGCATCTTTTATATACTTTTGATCAAGCCTCTCACCTATGTTTCACATGGCATTAGTAAAGATTCATAAACGTGTCCAGAGGATGCTCTAATTTAGGGATGGCAATTAACTCACATAATTTTATTGTTTATGCATTTTATTCTGGCATTTAGAGACCGAATAAGAACGGTTCTGTCACCCATTTTGAGCCTAAGTTATAAATAAAAGACACTATTCCAGATTTAAATGAATATACTATATAGAAAGATAGGTTTAAAAAAAGACTACAATACAATTTACAACATTAACTGTGCTGTCTGAATGCTCTTACATAATAGGATACCATGAATTAAAGTGCAGCTACGACACATTAGAATAAAGAATAAACCACTCCGTTGTATTTCTTTTATGGATCTGCCTTCTCGTTTCCGTGAGAATGCCTCTTTATCGACTGCATCGGTTACAGGAGCTGTGGTCAGCGTCTGTTAATGTCTGCTCCTTCCAATCCAACTGTAATTTGTACAAAAGACCAACTGAGAGCTAAATTACTGTGGCTTCAGAAACCACAAGAAGCCAATAAAACGGAATCTAAACTTTGCTCACAAAGACGGTAATAGTCGAGTTCACGTTCAGTCTTGGGTGAATATTTCATTTCTAAAGAACAAGAGGCCGGGCTTGAAAACTCTGATCATCATCAACAATAGGAGCAAATATTTAGTAAAACGCATGTTTGGAATCTGGCAAAAAAAAAAAAAAAGAAAATTAAGGTTTAACTGCTGAGTTGCATTTCAGGAATGTTAATGTGAAAGTTAATATTTGGGTCAGATTAACCCTTTCATGCATGAATTATGAGAACCTTAGTCAATATTTTTTTCTTGAGTGTTTTTATTCTTTGTTAGGCATGAAAAAACGCAACTGAAATTTTTTATGACCCTATTTTTTATGTAGTTACAAAAATGTCCACTCAGCTGGACACCATGTATTTGATTTTTGAAGCACAGAAACATGTATTAAAACGCGATATCAGAACGTGATAAACTGTGTGAAAATCATGAAATAAAAACATTTTTAAAGCCAATAATGCCGTTTTATCACATTTTCTCATACTCTAATACTAGTTGTTACTCAATTCATGGAGATAATATGAAAAAAAAACAAAACTTTTTGATTAAGAAAACTGTTAATTACAGTCTAATAACAATTAGCAATTGATTTACACTAAAACATATTACTGCAGATCAGGTTTATCAAGAACAGCAAAGGTTGTTTTTCCCATTTTATTTATTTATTTAGACAAGGACAATGCAAAATATACATTAACCTTAAAAAGGACAGATGTATTGTACCAGGTTCTAACACTAGTGCTCATTTCCACCAGTAGTCCCTGAACAGGCTGACGTTCTCATTAAAAAAAACAGACATTAATAAAAACTAAAACATTAAAAAACAGTAAAAAAAAAAAAAATAATAATAATAAAAATGCATTTCTATAACTCCATCTATATAAAATACTCACTGACATCCAACCATTCACTCTTATTTGTCCCACTGCAGTCCGTCACACACATTAATGGTCTGAATGTCAGTGTATTATGGGATGGTGCTTAAGTGTCCAATGTGTCGGCTGATATGGAACTAAAACAACAAAACCCAGGAATATACAAGAGAACAGATGTAAAATTACTGTCCACTGGAGTGACCACTGTGCATGAAAGGGTTAATGTAGCCCTATCAGCCTGCCCACGGGTTGAAAAAATTATAATATTCATCTGCTATGAAAATATAATAAATCAGGACAATGGATGTTTTTTTCAACTTTTGCTCAAAGTTTAGACACTAACGTTACTAAAAGTACATCAAAAGTGTATTTTAGTGCAAACTTTAATGTTCAAACATGATTTTTAATCTTTGTGGAGTGAAATATACGCTATTAAAAATCTCCGACACAAACAATTAATTTATGCATATCATCGTCAATCCAGCCGAAAAAAAACAGGCGAGGATAAAAAATTCTAATTTCTCTTTTAGTTTGTTACAGTTTACTCAGGCATAGTAATAGATACAATATTTTAGACAATGGGAATAGATTCTGTGAGGTCTGTAAATGTCCATAGACACCAAGAACATCCATATGAACCTTATTATTGTGGAGTAATTCTTCATTTACTTTGGGTATGTCTTTTTAGGCGTTTTTCCCCTGAAAATATGGTCAGGGTTAAACAGGTTAAGGGAAAGTGAACATGCGCTAATGCTAATGGTTTTACCCCTGACAAAGATATTGAACCAGTAAATATTAAGTATGTGTTCAGCACCAACACCAGCACCATGTGAATGTGCTGCAGAAATTAAAATGTTTAAATGTGATATTTTGCTTTTTTTCCCTTTTTTTTTTTTTTTTTTTAATGGAATTACACATTTTAAAACATTTTCCTGTGGTCTACATAAACTGTAAATGCTCTGCTTGGGTCTGAATTCTTCATTAATTCAATTCCACAGGTTGTTTTTAGCTTAGTTTTAGCTGCTTTTAATTGTTTTTAGCTAACCCTATTTGATTATAGTATATGTTTTCTTTTATGTCAAGTTTGGTTGCACCGATCTGAAGAGCACCTTGAATTTCATCATGCTGATGCCTTGCGCTAACATGATGACAATAAAGCTTCTATCTAGTGTATTAAGTTGATTTTGTATGATTACAGAAGTGATATGGAGCTTTTTTTTTTTAATCAAAAATATCACTTTCACACTTAGAGGCTGATTTGACAGATAGTAGTCCACAAATAACAAGAGCATTCCATTTGTTTTACTTACTATTAACAGCTAAAATGTAAGACTGTGAAACAATGAGGATGTTTATTAAGAATTTCATTGGTTTATTTACTCGCACAAAGGTTTTATGGTTATACCACACTAACTTTTCTGCTGCCATTCCAGACATTCATTCAAAGTTGGTTGAAACACAAATGTTAGATGAAATCCTCAAAAAATGAATGTTTGAAAGTAATCTATAAGAGTATTTTCACAGTTTAAACTTTTTAAATTGAGCTAAACCTTGGCCAAAATATATCCATCATACAAAAAGGTGCTTTTAAAGGAGTGATATTTTGCTTTTTTTTTTAATGGAATTATGCATTTTAAGACATTCCCCTGTGGTCTACATAAACTAAATGCTCTGCTTGGGTCTGAATTCTTCATTAATTCAACTCCACAGGTCCATCTTCAACCCTATTTCTGAGTAATGACACCAGAAAGGTTGTTTTGAGCGCTGGCCCTTTAAATGCACATGCCCCATCCCCTCCAGACTGTTGACCGTGCTTTCTGTCCCGTTCAGCCACTTGTGTTCGTTAATACAACCAACAACTGAACATTTTAGGTAATCAGCTCGAAATTTGGGCATATTTTCAGTTTTCACTAAAACCGCTGCTGCTTATAAACAATTATGTCGTACTTGGAGAAATATTCGTCGGAAGTCTTGACCTTATACACTACGAACAAAAAGTTGAGGATAATTTTTTTTTTTTTGGTCATTTGTTTTGTTATTTTTGCCATTTGTAAATAAAACTGTCTGGTCACTGAAAAAAAAAAAAGTTTCAATTCACACACAAAAAAGTAAAACGCACTGTGCAAGAATCCCAACTGATTAATTAAAAATATCCTTTACTTTTTGATCGTGGTGTATGTGCAAATGCCGTGACATAACTGGTTATAGATGTAATAAATTTTGAAGGAATTAAAACTGGTTGTAGAAATCCACTCAGTTTTTGCCAAAGTGAATATAAAGATAACTTTGCAGCACCTGGAGGGTTCAAATTCAAACTGTATGAACTATTAGGGTTCAAATACACAAATAAATGAACCAAAGACTAATAAAAGTGGGTTTAGCAAAATATGACCCCTTTAAAGGTTAAAATCATGAGAATGAACATCAACAATTAAAAAACAAAACAAAACTGTGAGCCAATCACATGCTGTATGATAAACATTTGAAACATGAACTATAGTTGGAAGCTTGTTGCTTTATTACTGTAAATTGTTTATTATTTTGGCAAAATTATGACCAAAGTATATTTGTTATTGTTATATTTACTTTTTATATATAATAAATAAAAGTGATCAAGGATTTGGGAATTTTTATTCAGTAGTTAGGTCCTCCATTAAATGTTGGCTATAAGGCCTCCAACTACATAAGTTTTTTTGCTCCAATTCATTAAGCAATCAATATTTTGCAACAAAAATTGGCAGTCTTGTAGATAAACAGAGTATCTAAAACACCAACATCTGTTTAGAACAATAGTTTAAACAGGAACAGCACATTATCCACTTTTGCGCAAACCCTAAAAAGCAGATGTACTTTTTCAGCGGCTACGTGACTGAGCATGTTTTGCAATTTCCACATCATAAAGCCAACTCAGGCAAATTATCATACATACCATTTTAAAGCACTTTTTAATACCTACATGGAAATAGAAAATAAACATATTCATGTCATTTAGTTAAAAAAGTTACAGGTCATTCAACAGCAACATTGTTCCTACATGACCGTTTGATCTGACCCATTTATCTCCCTGTAAACACACATTTCTTCTAATTATCAGCTGTGAAACTGAATGCCAGTATAGCATTTGATCAAGTACGTTCACATCCATAAATAAAAGAGCTGATCTTGATGTGGGAAACACACCAATCAACATCACAGTCACCTAAATGGAGAGAATTTAATTGGAAAAATCTAATTCGTTATTTCATCACACCTAAAATTAAAAGTAAACAAATGAATACTCAACAGCCATGTTGGAGACTATGTAATCGCATGGATTCAGATCACGTTTTGAAAATGCTCAAATATCCAACGGTTCACTCAGCTCTTTGCGAGGTGTTGGGATATGCAATCCCAAATTCTTGTCTTGTTCTGTACCTTGGGCATTTGGAAGAATCAGTGCATAAAGAACACCGATATCTTGTCAAGATCCTTCTGGCGGCCAGAAAGAAGGCCATAACAAAGAACTGGATTAAGACTGATGCTCTGTCTTATAAACAATGGATTTCAATCATAGATGATATACTTGTCATGGAACATCTTACATATAAACTGAAGTTGAAAGAAAATCTCTGTGAAAAACTAGGGAAAATGGCTAACATTCAGAGACAAATGCGTCTATTAAGGGACCTTAATATTCTGACACCATCACAGGCTGTTCTTTTGATCGGTTTTTTTTTTCCCTACTCTCCAACCTGAGGAGACTGTTTTGTACTGTTAAAAATTGAAAAATAAAGATTGTTAAAAAAAAAAAAAAAAAAAAAAGAGCTGATCTTGAAAGAACACACTGTACACGTTTATTTACATCACTCATACATTTTCTGCAGACAGAGCAGGGTCTTGCATTCAAGGCACAGGTTAACCCTTCCAAACCATCTTCCTTTCACTTATATCGCATACATATTTAATCTGACAGTCAACTAAATCTGGAATGTAATTAAACTTTTATCAAAATGGCAGATCATGTAAACATACACCGAATAAACAAAATACTGTACAATGTCACGGTGTGGTCTATGCACTTCTGTGTTGTAAAATCTCTTTCATTTCGTTAAGCTATGTTGCACTAGTTCACTTTAACTCTACCAAGAACATGACCTAAACCAGTTCACACACTTCTTCCATATATTTTCCACTCGAATACGGTTAATGTCTCTTGTAGAAGTCTTCAAATATTGCACAAACTGTATCTGTAAATAAACACATCCAACTTCAATCCGGTAATGCTGGCAAAAAAGTGGAAATTAATAAGTTGACTAATGAAACAATACTCCACTTGACTGTTCAAATACATTAAAAAAAAAAAAAGGTTTTAGCTCCTTCCAAAACAAAGTTAAATCACAATATTTGGCAGTTACAGTATGAAGAAAATAAGCTACAGTCTAGCAAGGTAAACAAGTAAACATTTTATCTTTTAATCTCTTCACAAAAATAATTCCTATACTAAAGAGTGACTAAATTAAATTTTCCACAGATATTCAGCTAGGTCTCAAAATGGAAATAATGGGCATCAAAACATTTTTACTCCTCTTCAGCCCACCAGCACAAAAACTCAAAGCTCTTAAATTACAAAGTGCTCCAGTTGAACGGCTCATTTGTTCTAAGCTTTGGTAAAGTGGCAACGATAAAGGAAGCGCTATTATCCCCCCCCCCCCCCCCATCTCAAATGTTTGGTAGCGGATAAACATGTTAGTTACATTCATGGGGAAACTAAAGAAAATGTATTCTGACTGAAGGAAACAAAATCACAGGTGAGAATTGTGGGTAATGGTCTTCAGGCAACAAACTTGTTCTTGGTCGAGGAGCCGCTCTTTGTGGCCGTGTCTGCGTGTGACTGGTATCCGATGATTACTCTTGGCGGTACACCTAATCTCTCCTTATACACACGCCTAAAAATGGCAAAACACACACATATTGTACTGCACGTTAGGAGACAATCTGGACAAAAGGTATGGAAATATGTCGTATTCCTACAGCCATGCTAATGTTGACTGTTGTTGCAGTTTAAAGCTACGCAAGACTCTCGTCACCATTTTTTCCTAAAAATCTGTAAAACCCGAGTCATAGACTAAGTATCATGAATCCGTCAGTCTTTCCGTGATTACTCACCTGAATCTCTTCCCTCTCGAAGGACAATAACTAAGTGTACTCCACTGTAAACAAACCAATTGTTTACAGAGCCAGTAGGTCTGTTAAAGGGAAATTTCTGCCTGTTAAAGGGAAGTTTTTCCTCGCCACTGTCACCAATCACAAGTGTTTGTCCCTGGAGGATTCTGTTGGGTTTCTGTAAATTGGCTTAGTCTGGTTTTGACCAACTCTATATGTAAAGTGTCATGAGACAACTTTTGTTATGATTTGGCACAACATAAATAAAATTTCATTGATTGATAAGTCAGTCGGGCATTCTTGGAAATTTGTCGCAACATGCATTGCGGGAAGCGGAGCTTCACGCAGCCGCATTATGGCCGCAGCTAGAACAAAAATGGAAATGGCTTCATTCCCTCTTACTACTGTGGCTGCATGAAGCGCCACTTCCCACAATGCACGTCGCGACAAATTTCCAAAAATGCCTGACTGACCTACTGGCGCCATTTGTAAACAAATGGTTTGTTTATGGTGGAGTACACTTCAAAATTGTTCACCGTGACAGAAGAGATTCAGGTGAGTAATCACAGAAATACTTAGGGATTTATGAAACTTGGGCTGTGACTCGGCTTTTACAGATCTGATGAAAAATTGGTGACGAAAGTCTTACGCAGCTTTACAGGTGTGTCAGAATATATTTTCAATGCATTTAGCCCTGAAGCATTCACTGACTTCAGAGACACAGCTCTAATGTCCGACTGTCCAGGTTAACAAGCAGTTACAAACTCAGATCTGTCACATCAACTACTGGTCTTTCTCCAGTACACGTGTAAAAATGTGCTTAAACTACTAACAGAAGTTCTCATCAGTACATTAAATGAGGTGTCCCTAAACTTTGACCACCACAGCCCACCCAAATGCTCCACTGAATAACACAGGAAATCATTCCTGCCTGTGGACATCAGACTGTTTAATTCCTCATTATAACCCAAGGGTCACCTATCCTGGTCCTCGAGGGCTGGTCCCTCTTCCAACACACCCGATTCAAATCATAAGCCTGTAATCAAGTTCTGCAGAAGCCTGATAACGACCGTCAGGTTTGCTGAAGAGGGAAACATCTAAAACATGCAGGACAGTAGCTCTCAAGGACCAGGGTTGTGACCCCTGCTCTAGAGCTTTATATACACATTTATTTTTTCTTTTTTGTTTTATTAATCATTTCTTACTATTTTTCATTTCACTTAAATGAAGCAACTGTGATACAATAATTCTCCCCTGAGATTAATAAAGTATTCTGATTATGCTTTTAAAAAAAAAAAAGGGTCTTTAGCTCACCCTATGTGTGTAATGGCCTCTTTGTTCTCATAGTCTGTGGTCCATATTGCTATTTTATCTCCTTTGGCTCGGACATTAATGACGGCCCCGCACACGTCATCGCTGTAGTCGTCAAAAGCTTCGCCCACAAGACACAAGAGCTGCGGGAAAATAAGACGGATTATAACTTTGTTTTGTTCAGTTCTAAGTCTATGTAACAACTGGGAAAAGGTTCAAGGTTGAAGGCTAAAGAACCAAAACTTGGGCTGAACGTACGGTCTCTAACCAGAACCGGTCCAGGTCACATTTTCGCTGCTGCTTGGACAGAGTTATCAGCCAGCGGCCGCCTCGTCGGTTTCGTTCATCCTCCCACATGGGCTCAATGCCATCCTGGGTGGAAACACACGTCGAGCCCAACAAAATTAACAAGTTCATTCAAGATAGAAGAGAAACACATGGTTAGCAGCTGAAAATGTAAAGCAAGATTAAAAACCTCCTAACTCCTTTTTGGATTATACACCTATACTTATGAAATCATGAGCTCATCGTCTGCTCTATGTTCAGGCTTGAATGCAACACTGTAATAATCTGGGTGTGGTTATTTACTGTCTGCTCTGCAACAATGTGTTCACGCCAAACACGTCAGGTGAGTTTAGTAAAGCCAGATCCATTTGTTTTAGCAAGGAGCCAACAACTGGAGAAAGGCCCGACTCAACTCCGTCATTTTAGGAATAGTTGAATGCCAAATGGAAAAGCCTTGGCATGAAAAC
The DNA here is from genome assembly GCF_902148855.1 of Sphaeramia orbicularis. Classification (NCBI taxonomy): domain Eukaryota; kingdom Metazoa; phylum Chordata; class Actinopteri; order Kurtiformes; family Apogonidae; genus Sphaeramia; species Sphaeramia orbicularis. Next base: position 10,709,544 of record NC_043966.1, read on the forward strand.
GGCTGCACGTCAAAAGAAAAAACACTAGTCAAGCAGGTGACTCAATGCAAGCTCCAAATGTTTCATGGCTCAGATGACGTTTCATGCAACGTCAATAGTAAAACCCAAATTGAAGCAAGAGAGAAAACTACTGAGTGAAACAGCCAACCAACAGTAGTCTCCAAAGAACTACTTCCTGTTAGTCAGAATGAAATTTCAACAAATGATGATGCATTTGGCTGTTTGGTTGCCAGTAAAGCTCAACATGCCAACAGCACTGAATACTAACTATTTTTTTCCTCACTTCTTTGCCAGGATAGCAGTTTACATGCACAAAATACTGTGGCTTTTGCGCCGATTCTGAAGCAGTCATGAACAGCTGTCTCCGTGGCAAATGGAAACAAATATCCTATTATGATTCCTTGCACGCAGCTGTGCAAGCCCTGATTAAAAAGTTGTTCCACTTGTGAACACTGTCAACACAGCCTCCATCTTTCATGCCATCAAACACGTCATTGAAAAAGGTCAGATTTTTAATGTTTGGTCATATCAAAAAAACCTAAGGAGATCCAGAATTACAAGAACATGTGATCCTCCTTCTGGACAAATATGTAGACCTTTATTTGGAGCAGAAGAGATCTTCAACTCTGCCTCAGCTGACTTAAATGTAGGCTTTTTTTTTTTTTTAAACATGGTCAGCTAATTTTTATGTTGCAGTGGGAGGAGATTTCTGTTTATGGCAGCTTTTATGTGTGATTACCACATATTGTAAGTCTGAAAAAGTACAAAAATTGTTTAAAAAAAACAAAAAAAAACAAACACACTTGTGGTTAACCCAATCCTTAGTTTTTTTTTTATTTCTTACTTTGGGTTGGGTGAAGAACACACATTACTAGTGATGTTGATGAACTAGTCAACCTAAATTGCTTGATTAATTGACGTAATGAAGAGTCAAAATGTCCATGCCTAGTCTCAACCTGTGATAAAAGCCACAATAGATACGTTTTCTGAAAGTGCTGTATACATGTCAACAGAACCTTCGCAAAACTAGAATATCAGCATATACCACGTGTCATGAGAAAATGTTCCATTTGGAACAATTCAACATATTCAAACAGATTTTTTTTTTTTTTTACATTAAACCTACAAATTCAGAATATTGTCATTCGGATACTAGTGAGGCATTAGTGTACATGTTAACATGCGACACATTACAAGAAACTTACAAATACATGTAGACTTGTGAGCAGCATGCTCCTTCCTCTGATGTTTAACTGCAGACAGTAACTCATTAAAATAAGTGTTTTTGTCTGTGAGCACAACACAGAACAGTGTAGATGTGCCGCTAGTAAGAATTAGAACAACCAATTCTGTCTCCGTAAACTCCTTCATAAACTCTTTGTGACCCCCACGTAAGATTAAAGCAGTGCAGTGAACTGAAGCAAGATTTGCCCCAAGTCAGTGGGATGAATTGTATTTTGGTTTCCTTTAAAGATCCAAGTATGACTGATCAAGCAACATAACAAATCACCAGAACTGTCCAATGAATGGATAATCAGGCCGTGGCACTGTGTAAAATGATACTGGCTTACAACATTTGTACAGATGTTTATGTGTAAACTGTGCGTTTGAAATGGACTGGCCCTATAAGGCACCAAAAATCGTGTTTTTTTTTAACCCCTTTTCATCTGAGAAATCGGATAATATGACACAGCCCTGACTGCAACTGCATTCTGGAGTTGCATCTAAGGGCTCATTTATGCTCTACTTTAAAGTCACAGGCGGATAAGGACAAAGCGTTCAGTTCGTCCCCTGCGTACATTACATACATTATTCTGTCCGTTTTCCGGGAGCTTGCAGATGCATACCTGGACAGTGAATACGGAGCGATGCCACCGGGAATTGTGGAGGTAGTCTTGAGATTTGAACAGAATAATTTCCATAAATAGCGGAACCTTTCAAAGAGCGACTGTGTGAGTTAGTGAAAAACTACCGACATATTTATGACAACTACCCTTCTGGATATCAACATTAGTAAAATTCTTTCGTTGTCACCATGTTTGTCATTATTGACTTTTTTCTTCTTAAAAAAACCTTACTCTTCTTCGTGGTATTCGGCCAGTACAGTACTTAAGAACAGCGCCCTCTGGTGAATTGATTGAGAAACGCTCATTCCAATGTACAGGACTCATGAAAGTATGAAGGCAGTGACGCATGACAATGTTAGAAATGGACGAACCTGTTTACATATATAAAGCAAATATAAATGAGCCTTTAATCCTCCTAATCAACATGAAACACCTAACAAGCAAAGCTACAACAATTCACTGACTTAGGTTTTAATGTTCAATATTGGAAGTAACAACATGGTGATGATGGAACTCTTACCTTAAACAATGAGTAGTCGCAACCGGACATCAAATTACTTGACAGCTGAATGTGATTGTATAATCTATAAGGAAGACAAAAACCACATCAACATAAATCCTTCTTTAAACATGAGATTCAGCATCAGGGAGTTTGTTATTTCAACTGCCATATGACACCGTCTTGTTGACAGAGGCTCATAAAGAAAGTGATGACTGTTCCACAATTTTACTGTGTAAGCACTGGCACAGGTGTATTTATCACAGCAGAAGATGAGGTCAGGACACCAAATTAAAAAGGTTGAGAATTAATTTCCAAACTATACATCACTTTTGAAATAATCTGTGCATATTTGTTTTTCTCTAGAACTTCTCAGGTACTAGTATTTTCAGTTTAAGAATTTAAAATTACTTTTCCACCACTGGTATCGACATGACACACTTCTTGTTGGCATGGCCTTTCTGTAGTGTCCACTGGATGAAAGCAGTGAGCATCAGATCCTATTTGAACCTCTTTCTGGTACACTTTGGCTAAGGTTCAAAGTGAGCCAAAGCCATACTACAGGAGGTGACAAAGTCATCCAAATCACAGACTGGTCGATACAGTCGTGGAAAAAATTATTAGACCACCCCTTGTTTTCTTCAACTTCTTCAATTTAATGCCTGGTACTACTAAAGGTACATGTGTTTGGACCAATATAATGACAACAACAAAAACAGGTCATATGAGTTTAAGAGCTGATATCAACCCATTTTCCATGGTTTTCTTGATAATAACCAAAATCACTTTAGTTCTAACATCAGTAGCTACGGCATTGTACTACCAAAAACAGTGCTTTTAGGCATTCCATGTTTTCTTTTCTGTCTGTTTTAGTCACATGATGCACACAAGAGTTACTGCTTGATTATATAACCATTGTTTTTGATGGCTTTTGATGGTTTAATAATTTTTTCCGCAGCTGTATTTGTATTAAGTTGCAGCATGGGATTTCTTTTTGCCCTCATTAAAAATCAACAATAGGTTTCAAGTCTACACAACTATATTTCACTTGAAGACACATCACTTGCACATCATACATTAAAGGTACTTCCTCTTCCACTGTTGCATAACTTGTAGCTGCAGTCATGCATAAAACATCACAAAAGTCACATTGTGCAGCTGTAACAAACCACAGTAAAGGAGTACTGTACCAGCAGATAAAATGCAATGTGGTCAAGGCTATCCTGAGCTAAGCTGTGCCATGATTTATGATTAGTCATGTTAATGCCAGCAGTGGAAGAGTTACAAAATTTTGCATTCTCTAGGATCAAATCATTTGGGCAACTCCTTTCTTAACTAGGTGCAGGACACAGCATGATTAAACAGCTTTGTTCCTGTCACTGTCACTGAGCTCGATAAGAAATAGTGATATTGCACTTTATTAACTTATTTTAGTTATTTATTCTATTTCTTTGCTCTATTTATTATTATTGTGACTTCAAATTGTTAAATTTTATGTTCTTATCCTGGTTTTTATCCCAGACAGTTTTCATCTTCTCTGGGTTTTTAATTGTGTTTTATTGCATCTTGTTTTGTTTTTTTTTTAATTTATTTGATATTATTTATTCATTTTATTCTTTTACTTATCCATGCAGCTATACTGATGAATGGTGGAACACTGACCACTTTTTGTCCTGTCTGGAAGCTCGATCAAGTACCTGCCTAACAGGTTCAATGTATGTCTTGCTGTAACGCCAAAAGCAATCACCTTGTCTGCAAAACAAATCTACCCACGGGTATAAATAAAGTAATTTTGAACCTTTAACTAATACATCTAGTTTCATTGAATTCTACAAAATGACACAGCAAACACCATAAAAAAAAAAAAACATGCTTACGCCCAGAAGTCTTCCACTGTGTCAAACTTGGAAATGAGACGAAGATTTGCCTGCCATGTCTTGCTTTTGTCATTCTTGAAAAACCAAAGAGCCCACCTGCAAATGAGAAAGGAGTTGTGCTTTTTCTGCGGCTCACAGACAATAACTTTGATTGGAAGGAATGCAAAAACGTTGTGATCTTACTTGTTTTGCAGTGGATGCTTGATGTATACATTGGGACTCACAACTTTCTGAGTTGCTTTTTCAGATTTTTCCTTTTCAGGATTTCCAGCAACTGCCACCTAAAAATACCACAAGAAACACAAAACAAAGCATGTCTGCCTATTTGCATTTGAAGAGAGAGACTGTCAGGCAAAAAATAAACATGTCTGCTGAGATGAGCCAACACCTCATTCCGAGAGATTTTTCCACACGAGTGAGGTTAGAGATAAAACAAAGGGAGTATTCTTAGTTAGCATCGAACACCTCATACCTCCCTTTAAATGTGCATGTCTTCATAAGTATTTTTATTGATAAGCAGTCACGTTACGCTACCTGGCGACGTTCCCACTTGCTTTAATGTCTGTAAACTTAACCAGCAGGGGTTTAAATGTCTAGTAGAGGGTTGACAGGTTATAACTTGGCACCATCTGCTTGTTCTCATTCATTCAAAGTTCATCTCAGGGCAACGTTAGCTAATGTTAGTAACTGACACACGTCCACATGCAAACCAAATACTGACCGCTACCATGTTTGAACAGACCATGCATTGACGCCAATTTAGGGACAATTTTATTAGAAGTAAAGCTCTCAAACAACCATAACATTAATGGTCAATCAGTGACTACAATGCTAAATTGTTTGCTAGCTGTTTGGCTAGCGAGTAGCATCAGTTATAGCTAGCAGTAAGTTTCATGCTAATGCTAACCGTCACTGGCTTTGGTTTTTCATCGTTTCACTGAAAATGAGTTCGCATTCTGTGGCTGAAGCTCCTACCTAGTGGTTTAGTTAACAGTGTGTTGCAGTACACTCACCACCACCACCAGAGCGGTCGCCATCTTCTGAAAATCACTTTTAGTTTTTTAACGTGTGTTTAAATAGCTGATTGAGCCATCTGGAACAAACTACCACGCATGCGCACGGCGGATAGCTATTGATCAACTGTTTTATTTATTTTCATTTTTTTTTTATTTTCAACTTTTTTTCCTCTGTTCTGTACAAAATAAATATTTTAAAAAAAACTTTAAATAATTAAAATTAAAAATAGATGTTTTTGTTTTGTTTTTTTTTTCCCCCAATGCTTTTATTCATACTTTTTCCCCCATTCATTCACGTATTTGCAAACTGCTTAACCCAGGGGTGTCAAACTCATTTTAGTTCAGGGGCCACATTCAGCTAAATTTGATCTGAAGTGGGCCGGACCAGTAAAATAATAACATAATAATATATAAATGATGTCAACTCCAAACTTTTCTCTATGTTTAAGAGCGGAAAAAGTAAATTTGCATTATGAAAAGGTTTACATCTACAAACTATCCTTTCAAAAGATGTGAATAACATGAACATACGGAAAAAATGACTGTAATTTTAACAATATTCTGCCTCAGTTGATCATTTTACGTATGTACATTATAACGTACAGATCACAGTGGATCAACAAAGACACAAAACATTTAAAATAACAGACAGAATCTTGTTAAAATTGTACTTCTCTTAAGACATTTCAGGTTGTTTGTGTTTGTTCAGGTTATTCACATTTTCTGCGAAATTATTCTTTGTTTTAGTGGAAATACATGAAAATATTTACCTTTACAAAGAGAAACATTTGGAGTTGTCATTATTTATGTTATTATGATAGTGCTTTACTGGTCCTGCTCACTTGAGATTGAAATGTTCTGAATGTGGAGCCCGAACTAAAAGGATTGTTAATATCTTCAGTGTAATTTTTGCATTTCACAAATTCATCCCAAGGGATGGACTGGACCCTTTGGCAGGCCAGATTTGGCCACATGTTTGAGACCCCGGGCTTAACCCTTCTCCAGTGGGTTGCAGGTCTTATCATGTCTTACTTGGAATTATGCTTTTTCCTCTAATCAAATCAGATCCACATGCAACTAAAACCATACATGTCAGAAAATGTGCTATGTTTATTAGATGATAGTGGCATATTTGCAGACAACATATAAGATGTGTCAGTCTCAGGTACTTGAGGTAGTACTTCTGATGCTCAATTCAGTCATCACACACTAAATTAAGGTGATTGAAGGGTCAGTTCATCTCAGGTGTGTGTAAGATGTTAATTCAGTCCTTCTCCCATTCTAACATCCAGACTCAGCCTCAGTGGGAAGGTTTAGGGGTTCCATCATAGCCCACAGATTGAGGCACTGCATTATTAAATCTGTCAGATTCAGAATTATACATATGAAGATCCTTCATAGAGTATGTATCCCTTGACCCGTCAGGATGACACAAGACTCAGGCTCCTCTGACTTCTGCTGATATGACTGTGTTGGAACTTCCTTTTATATGTTATTCCACTGTCCTGTACTTAAGTCCTTTTCCTTTCAAATTCAACAACTAGACATAGATGTTTCTCTTTGTCCTGATGTTTGTTGGGAACGGGGCTGGACAGTTGGGGTCAAAAAAAAAGGTAGGAAAACAGCCAACCTTGCATTTTTGGCAGCTAAAAATGACATTAAATTGGAATATTAGGACGCCAAAGTGTTAGAAATATAGAAATGTGAGTTTTTGGAACTTTTGTTAAGGAACATTTAACTGATATTAGTGATGAATATGATATAAGTGGTATTAACAGGGGTAAAGTTTAGAAGAGTGTTTCTATACTGTAACTTAGCAGACATAAATAAATGCAAGACTGCCCTGTGAAAGTATGCTGGGAATTAGTTTTTTTTTTTAAGGTTAAGAATTATTGAAATGAAATGCTAATGTATTTGTGTTGATAATGTGTTATATGTGCCCCTCCTCTGGGGTACTGAATTGTTGGCACATCATGTTGTAAAAAACACATTATTGCATTTGATGTTAAGTAATTTGTTGGTGCTATACTTTGTGCTTGATATCAGTTGTAGTTGTCTAGGTTGTCAGCTGATTTCCAAGGATGTATTCTAAATTCCCCAAAACATAAGACAAATTTCATCCTGTTATCGTAAATTTAACTGTAGAAAACCATTGAACTCAAGTATCATTAGCAAATATTAACCACTCTTACTGAAATATGGGCTTATTTTATTCACCAGTGTTTATGCATACAGAGTATTTTATAATCTGCAAGCTATAGATATCTGATCTGATAAAAATGCTGTTCTCGGTGATTAACAGGAAGTTGTGTCAGCGGATGATAGTGAATGTAAATGCACAGCACTGTTCTAAGGTGAGGCCTCTGATCGTATCAGGGTTTGGCGTGCTCTACGAAAGCCTGTGTCCTTATCATAATTAGATTAAAGCACAAAATAACACTATGGATTTCCATTTACTGCGAATATTCACTTCATGAGACATCCATTAAATACAAATGTAGTGAATGTCTTCGTACATTAAACTAAGCATTTGTTGCTTTGTAAAAGGAGGCTTGGAGTTGAATGTTCTTAAGTTTTCCAAATCCATAAAATCTCTCAGTATGAGCCACAAAATTAATCACACACTAACGCACACTTTGAAAAACATTTATCAGATTCTTTAGCTTCCAACATAGATTCCTGATGTTAATTACAAAATATCTAATACTGAAAGGGTGTTATCACAGAGATAAGTACTACAGCTAAAGACGAATCTTGGTTAAAGGCTGGATGTGAAGGACGGAACAGCTTTAGGCACATCAGAAAGTCAGCACTGTGCGGATACTGCAATGGAAAAAAAAAAAAAATTACATGAGAAGATGAAATCATCGAAATAGCAGCAACAGGAAAATGTAAAGATATAAATCACAAATGTCACAAACTGTTTTTCTCACCTCTTTCCTGCATGCATGAGGTCAAACCCTTCGTTAATCTTGTCAAAAGGCAGAGTGTGGGTAACAAACTCGTCCACCTTCAGCTTCTTATTCATGTAGTCTTCCACCAGTTTAGGGACACTCTCCACACTCTTCCAGCCTGAATACGAGCATCAAACACAATTCAAGACATTTCTGTGAAATGAAAAATACATAAGTAGCAAATACCAATTTCCATCTCTATAGTAGTGATTGTCTCGAATAAAACACTACATCATATTCACTGTTATTATCCAAGAGTTAAATTAACATTAGGTTTTATTTCACTCTGAAAGTTTCCAGTTTTGGGTGAATAAGTACAAAGGGTGTCGAGTTCTCAGAAACTGCATGTGGTTCACATAATAATGAGCACTGACCTCCAAAGGCTGTGCCTCTCCACACTCGGCCTGTGACCAGCTGGAATGGTCTTGTTGAGATCTCCTGCCCAGCTCCGGCTACACCGATGATAACCGACTCACCCCAACCTTTGTGGCATGCCTCCAGAGCAGCTCTCTGAAATCACACGCCGACAGTTACTTTTAATGAAGAATGTTTCCTGACCTGCTGTGTGATCTGAAAAAACCAGCAATATGAATAGAATAATCTAATATAAGAATATCTAATATAAGAATCTATATTATAGAAGGCAAGTGGACTCTATGTGTGTCTCGGTTATTCTTTCTCGGTTCATTTAACTGCTTGTGGGTAAAAACTGTATTTGAGTGTGTTTTTGATTTATGTTTCTAATACAGGGTGGGGAAGCAAAATTTACAATGAACATTTAGTTGTTTTTTCTCAGCAGGCACTACGTCAATTGTTTTGAAACCAAACATATATTGATGTCATAATCATACCTATGAGGGCCGTTCAATAAGTTCATGGCCTCACCCAGAACAGAACAACACAGACTGATAATTTATATTTTATTTTTCAACATAATCTCCATTTACAGCAATGCACTTGGTCCATCGATGTTCAAGCATCACTATCCCATCACGAAAGAATGTAACATCCTGTATTATAACAACCAGTATTTCTGGGTGAGGCCATGAACTTATTGAACAGCCCTCGTAACACTATTATCCATACCTTTTCAGAAACTTTTGCCCATATGAGTAATCAGGAAAGCAAACGTCAAAGAGTGTGTGATTTGCTGAATGCACTCGTCACACCAAAGGAGATTTCACAAATAGTTGGAGTGTCCATAAAGACTGTTTATAATGGAAAGAAGAGAACGACTATGAGCAAAACTATTACGAGAAAGTCTGGAAGTGGAGGAAGCAACAAAAAACATACCAAAGCTTTTATTAAAGCTCTCAAATCCAAAATCCTAAAGGATCCAACCAAACCCATGAGAAAAATGGCAATTGAACTTGAGGTAGACAACAAGACCGTTAGAAATGCAGTAAAATATGATTTGAAGATTTAAAATCTCATGACTTTCAATAAATTAATTGGTCATACACTGTCTTTCAATCCCTGCCTCAAAATATTGTAAATTTTGCTTCCCCACCCTGTATGTTCTTAAAATCTGCTCTGAATCCTCTCTGTGCACCAACACCCTAACCAATAAACTAAATACGAAACTAAAAGAACACTACTGACTTGTTACTTCACCTTAAAAACATGCAAAACCACAAAGTAAATCTTACCATGACATGCACATTTCCGATACACTCAAAGGAGTAATCCACTCCCCCGTCGGTCATCTCCACCAGCACTTCCTGAATGGGCTTGTTGTGCTCCTTGGAATTCACACACTCAGTGGCTCCAAACTCCTTGGCTTTCTCAAACTTCTCAGGGTTGATGTCGACACCAATAATCCTGGTTGCCCCGGCAGCTTTGCAGCCCATGATAACAGCCAAGCCAACAGCTCCAAGGCCAAATATGGCACATGTGGAGCCAGGCTCAACCTGAACAGAATTCACAATAGAAAACTTAAAATTGTTATGCACGAACCTTATTCCAAAGAATACCACAACAACAAAATCTTCCCACTAAACTGTTTCCATCCAACACTCCACTAATATTCTTATTTCCATGCAACCATGTATACACAGTTTTCCATCACGTGTGAACTTCTCTGACTGTGCAAACACATCCTATTTCTACCCATCATATCTATCCACAGCTTTAATTTTTAATTCTAATTCTTTATTTCTATAAATATTTATACAAATACCAAATTTCTTATATTTCACTTCTCACTTGTCTGTGGTTTTTTGTCTATTTCTCTGCAATTGTTTGTATGTTGCTGCTGTTAACTGAAATTTCCCCACTGTGGGATAAATAAAGTCAATGAAGTTACGTCTCTTTCAAAATGCTGGAAAGTGTGTTTCTTTTTCTTGTGCGATAGCTGGTTTGTGTACAATGCACTGAGGCTGACTACAACCATGAACTTGCACTGTATTGCAAACTGCATTAAAAACCCTGTAAAACCTGAACAATATTAGCATATCCCACATATTTAAATTGAAAATGTACCATTCAAATTCAGAGTAAACAAAACAGAATTTGCTGTGTACATAACTCACATCGAACTCTGAATATTCTGTCACATTGGGCATAACAGAATAATATTACATGCAAGTATACTTGTAGGTGCTACAATTACAGTGACTGGTTTGCAGGAAGAGATTTGCCCTGGAGTCTCCATCACCCACCTTGGCAGTGTTAATAGCAGCTCCGTAACCTGTGGAAATACCACATCCAAGAAGGCACACCTTATCCAGAGCTGCCTTATCATTCACTTTGGCCAGAGAGATGTCAGCAACGACAGTGTACTCTGAAAAAGTGCTGGTCCCCATGAAGTGAAACACTTGCTTTCCCTTGCAAGTGAAACGTGATGTCTTATCAGGGAGCAGACCTTGGCCCTGGGTTACCCTGCAGGGCGAAGCACAGGGGAAAAGGGGATTTCTTTTCATGTGTGGATGATGAAATTCAGTTGCTCAAATTAATCATGACTGAGCTTTGATTTGGATGCCCTGAAGTCTGGCTCCTGAGGCTGTGAGTTGAAGTACTGGGGCTTCGACTTCTGCCACAGAGGCATTTTAAACTTTCACTTTTAATGACAGGATCTGACATTCTCACTAATTAAACACAGCATAAAGTAATCTGACAACATTACCTAATTTTCTGGCATAGGTTGGTCTTAGGATTTTTGCAAAATTTGCATTCACCACACTGAGGCACATACAACGGGATAACGGTATCACCTTGAAGAGAATCAAAAATAGCAAAACATGGAGAGGACATTAATAGTAATGCATAGACATTGCATATTACATCTTGTATTGCATACTTCTGGCTAATCTTTACCTGGCTTGAACTTGGTGACACCCTCACCGACACTCTCCACTGTTCCAGCACCTTCGTGACCCAAGATGACTGGGAAAAGTCCCTCGGGGTCACTTCCGCTCAGGGTGTATGCATCTGTGTGACACACACCTGTAGCAAAGAGCTGAGAAAAAACAGTGTGGATTCAGAGTGACGTTCACAGCCCTAGGCCAGATTATTGTCCTCATTAACATCATGTTAGTCTACTTTTAGTTCCATGGGAAGGTGCAGAGTAAAAGGAAATGCAATGAGTGTACTGGCCTTAACCCATAAAGACCCAAACAGCCACTGGGAACCAAATTATCTACTGATCTAAAACATTTAACACCAGCTGATCCACTTATTCTATAATACATGTAAATTATTGGTATAAAATGCAGTTTGTCATCTTTTCATGTCCAACCCATGGAGTTGGACAAATGACACTGGATGGAGACACATGCTTTTATGTTCAGTTAATGATATATTTTTCTGAAAAAGTCACATTTTCTCCAGTATTCTCTGTTTTTTATATAATAACCTTTTAATTTACCCTGAGCTTTAATGAACATCTACATCAGGGGTGTCCAATCCTGGTCCTCGAGCGCTACTATCCTGCATGTTTTAGATGTTTCCCTCTCCCAGTGCACCTGACGGTCGTTATCAGGCTTATGCGGAGCTAGCTGATAGGCTTATCATTTGAATCAAGTGTGTTGAAATAGGGAGACATCTAAAAAATGCAGGGTAGTAGCTCACAAGAACCAGGATTTGGACATCTCTGATCTACATGATCAGTAAACAGGGTTCATACACATTTTTCAAGTTCAAATTCAAGTACTTTTCAAGCATTTTTAAGGGTCATTTTCAAATTTTTCCAGTACAGCACCTTATCACTGGAGTAAAACACATATCTATAGGAATACATATACTCATGATTATTTTTGTCACTTTTTTATCACATTGATGTTCATCGTATGATGCTATAAACATCTAAAATTATCCTTCATAATAGTAAGTTTAGAAATTAAAGGAGAACACAAAGGTTCATCCAAAAAAAAAGGGAGGCCACTTGGCGTTCTTCAGACACAAACGCACTGAGTCAAAAATTAAGATAAAAATGTACCTGAAGTCAACCTGTGAATTTTCTTTTTGACATAAAATTGTATTTTTCCAAATGTATCACCTCTATGTAAGTAGCTTTGGCTTGGCATCTAACCTGGCAGAGTTAATATTGTAAATAAATAAACAAATCACATCACAGAGCTATAATTGCAAGCACTTTAACTAAAATTCAAGCACTTTCCAGACCTTGAAAACAACATTGAAATGCAAGCATTTTCAAGGATTTCAAGCCCCCATATGAACCCTGAGTGAATTAAATATACAAAAATACATGATTTATACTGAAAAATGCAAAAATACAGATGATAATATTGCAATAAATGGTGATAAAGTACTTAAGAAAGGTTAAACAGACAGAAAAATTCATTGGGAACTGCTACAAAAGTAGTACTGGGTTTTTATGGGTTAAGGTGAGGTTTTACCAGCTGAAATTATCTTAGGCATTTCCTTTTTTTCCACAATATTTTTTTTATTGGTATTCAAGTTTCATAATGAAATGTAAACGAAATAAATAATAATATGCATAAAAAAGATGAATCAAAACAACACAAACACCCATACACACACCCATTCACACCAGGTAAACTTGCACTAAAATATATATATACATTTATAAATAACACACGTACATATATTCTTATAAACACATATACATAAAAACAAAATTAAAATATAGCAGTCATAATAATAAAAAATAAAACAGTAATAATTTGGATATCCAGATACCATAATGTTAATATAAGGTTCCCGTAATTGTACAAATTCCTTCATTTTTCCGTTGATAACATAAGTCAGTCTTTCCAGTACGATGATGCATTCTGATAGTTCTTTTATCCATTGCTTTATAGAAGGAGCTTATCTTAGGTATTTCTAATTTGGAGGACACTGGTTTACCTTGATGCGAACTTCATGGGCCTTCGGTGGGGCCACCTCCACCTCTTCAATGGACAGAGGTTTCCCAGGTTCCCAGGCGACAGCAGCCTTACACTTGATCACCTTCCGCAAAAAACAGTTTAATTATCAACACAATGTAAAAATGTGCTTCAACTGCAGCCACGGGTTTAATATTAAAACTCTTACTGGAGCTTGAATGGTACATTGTTCTTTGGTTCTGCTCTACTTAACATATTGCGCAGAAATATGGGGAAATGCAGGAAAAACTAGCAGGCTACAGATACATTAGTAAAATTACAAAAAAAGAGCTATCAGAATAATTAATAAAGTAGAATATTTTTAAGCAACTTATAATTTATTTATTCAACGTAAAACCTTAAAATTGCAGGAAATTGTATATATTAACCCTTTCATGCACAAATTATGAGAACCTTAATCAAAATTTTTTCCTGAGTGTTTTTATTCCTCTTTAGGCATGAAAAAACAATGCGAGAGAAAATTTTCTTCTGAAAAATTAAAAAAAAAAAAAAAAAACATTAAAAAAATAATAATATATATATTAAAAAAAAATTCTTATGAACCTATTTTTCTTGAAATTGCAAAAAATGTCCACTCAGCTGACACCACACATTTAATTTTTGATGCACAGAAACATGTATTTACTAATAAATTGTGTGAAAACTATGGGGAGGGCTTGTGATTCTGGGGGTTTATGCTCAGGAGAGATCTACATAATGTTATCAATTCATGTCAGAAAAGATATGTAATGTCTTAAAACTTTAATAAAGATATGTGTTAAAAAAAAAAAAAAAAAAAAAGAACAACAGAATCCATGAATATACAAGGGAACAGCTGTAGAATAGCTGTCCACTGCAGTGACCACTGTGCATGAAAGGGTTAAAATATTAGAGATGATTTATGAAGTAAAAAATAATATTGTTCCACATACATTTCAAGATTTCTTTGAATTAAGAGAGAGTAACTATGATTTAAGAGGTCTTCATATATTTGAATGGACTAAAGTGAGGACAAAAGTGAAGTCCAGATGTATTTGGGTTGTAGGTGTGAAATTATGGACTGGACTTGATGATGAAATTAAGTTGTTCACTTCTCTGATAAAGTTTTAAAAATGCCTTAAGTATAAAATCAATCAGGAATATTAAATTGAGATGGTACATGTGTTTTTGTTGTTACTGATTCTTTTATTATAATGAGAATGTTCAATGGTGTACACGTTTAATTTAATGTAAACAGTGTATCAGGTGACAAGGATAGACAAAAAATATGCTATTTCTTCTAGCCTATTCCTTTTTTTATTTTTTTGTTAATTGTGGTTGTTGTACTGTGTGCAGCAATTAATGTACAAACCAAAAATAACCACTCATTCAAATCTGCTGAATGATGATGACCTTTGAACTGCTGATGCTTGTGCAAGGCCATCTGGTCGTCTGATTTGTTAGCATAAAATATCGCTAATAATAGAGCATTTTACTGTTTCTGAAGCTAAATGGCGCTTTAAGGCCCCCCCAGGTGCAGTTTTTATCTTCTGTGCGTGTATCAAAGCATGCACACACACACAGAATGTGCAGGATTTGCTTTGCACAAAGTTTTAAAGGTATTTGCGCCTGACTGAACACTGGCTCTTTGTACTTTTCCGTTAGTCGCCGGTGCACACATGCGACTTGTCAGACACTTTATTTTACGTTACATGACGGATTACAAACCCCTAAACGGAATAAACAGCAATGCACGAACGCTAAAGTGATATTTTATGTGCGTTTTCCAGAAAAGCACTTACTTTCCCAGCTGTCTCCATGTTCGTCACTTCACCACGACAGGAGGAGGTGGCAGTCCGCGACCGGAAAGGAGTAACCGTCTGGACCAATCAGGAGTGAGAACGAGACGCTTACGTATGACGTAAGACGCACAGCAAAAATCTAAACCGCTTCACTGGAGCTTGACAATAAATTCGTTTCCAATTCCAAATAAAGAATATAACTACGTATTCAAAGCGATCCCTAATGGTATTGTCTTACTCATGAAAAATCATCTTCGTTATCTAACATCACAGACAAATAAACCTTGTTTACTGATTAACGGCATTAATATTTTTAGCTCGAGCTGGAATAACAAACATATACGTAATGCATTGAATGAAAAGAAGAAAATCTCCTCCAGAGGTAAAGAAGTATGGAATTCAACTTTTTCTAACACTGAGTGGTCAAAAGCATGGTCATAACCATATAAATACTGTATTACAAACAAAATTAGAATTTTACATTTCAAAATTTTACATAACATATTTCCTTCCAACGCTATTTTGTGTCGATTTTATAATGTGGAAGAAATATGTAACTTTTGTAAATCGGAATCTGAATCTACTTTAGACTTATTCTTTTTATGTGAACATTCTTCTAATTTTTGGTCCAAAATTGAAAATTATATCATATCTAAAATTAACAATAAAATAAATATAACATCCCAAAATGTAATTACTTATTTTGAACATGATACTAACAATCTAGAATTTATTGTAAATTTGTTCATATTATTTGGAAAATTTCATATACATAAAAACAAATATACTAAAACACACCCAAATTATAAAATCTTCCTATTAGAATTTCAAAATTATATTAAATCTTTAGAATTAATTTATAATAATAAAAAAAAGCACTAACACATTGGCAATTTATAAATAATTTTTTTCATACTGACTGAACTCTTTGTTGTATTTATATTTGTCAGATTTATTTACTTTTTTTTTTTTGTATTTTATGCTTTATATTTTTAAATCTATGCACTATTTTCTTAAACTTATATGTTCAAATGCGTTTTTCTCTTTTGACATCTTGACATTTGTTTAAAATTTTGCATTGTATACTCTCATGTTGTTAATAAAGTTGTTAAAAAAAACCAACTCTTCACTTGAGCTTCATACGTCAATCAGAGACAAAACTTGAATATTATCTTTCATACCTTTTGCTGTATTTTCTTTTCTTTATATTTTAAGCTATTATTTTTTTTTGGTAATTTATTTGTTTGGACGATTTTTCTTTTTGACATCTTGTTTGTTCAAAATTTCAATGTTTTGTATGCATATATATTTTCAATTAAGACAAAAAAAGACGGAATTAAAAACAAATCTTTCATAACTACTGAATTAACAGATAAGTAATGAGCTTTCATGGGTGAAATTTGCCCAGTTCTTTCAAATAGAAGAAAAAGAAAAATCCTGCCAAAATCTAGTTAATGGACCCAAAACTGAGATCTGTTTCTCAAGCGTCACCAAAAATATGTAATATGTTTGTCTGACAAGAATGTGAGGCAAATTATACTTGAGATTTAAAACTGGAAAGAAAATCAGTCCTCAGGCATATTCCCAAACCATATTTATATATTAGAGACAGTTGCCCACTTCAACTTCTTATTTTTTTGGTGTGGAAAATACTGATTCAAAGGTTTAACTTTAACACATGCACTTTTTGCAAGACATGAGACCCAGAGTTACAAAGCATCTTTTAATCAATGCATTTTAACAAAAAACATGACAATATTTATTTTACGATTATACAAATTCTGACTATTAAAATGTTTTTCAACTAAGTGAAGCCAGATTTCCACATATTTTTCAATATGTTGGAATATTAACAGAGATTTGTGAATGAAGTCTGTATCTTTGCAATGTTAACTGACGTACATGGCTAATATTACACATTGCAGGATAATGACACGCCTGTGTACAAAGTGACCACCATGAAATTTCGTAAAGTCTCAAAGATCACCATTTTGTTACGTACAAGCTGACACATCATCCTTTAAATAAGAGTTGTGTTCCACTCATCCAACTGGTAAAAAAAAAAAAAAAAAATACAACAAAATGGAAAAAAATCCATTCAAGTACAACAATTAGAGGCAATGTTCATTTTCCTGATCTCCAACATCCCAGGTTGTAGCATAGAAAGCCACCTTCTGCTTCATGTTGCTGTATAAAATGAGACGTCCAGATCAGTCCAGACAACCACCATCAGATCATCTCCCTCCTATAAATGAAGAAACACAGCCATTAGGAGATTACAGTACACGAGTACAGCACCATGGCATTTATAAAACTAGAAAGGTAATACAAAAGGGAAGTACGAAAAGTGTGCTAACCTCTGAATCCACGTCCGCCTCCTCCACCTCCTCTTCCTCCTCTGAAACCACCTCCACCTCGTCCACCTCCAAATCCTCCACCACGGCCGCCTCCGCCCCTGCCGCCTCGGAATCCACCTGAAACACAAATTGAGTTTTTCGTAAGTCTTGACTATTTACTACACACAAGGTTCATATGAACGTTCTACAAGCTGTTTGTGTTGGTCTTAAGAGCATTTTCATTTCAACGACTGATACTGTATTTTTTTTTCAAAGCTACTAATTAACTGGCATCTTCAAACATTCGCCCCAGAAAACCGACTCTGAAAAGCATCATACATGTCTTAAATTAACCCAAGAATACACACATTTTTCATTTTATCAGAAACAAGAAAACTGTTGGATTATATCTTTAAGTCAAAGTAATAAATATCTTTAAAAAAAAATGCCTAAAAATGGATCAACCTATGTGGATGCGAACATCAGATAAACTGTAGATAAAGTTTTCTCTTTGAGCTACTATCTTTCCTCTAAGTACTTCCTGTTTTGAAGCCCAACATTAATTATCAGCCACTGAATATCTGCTGATACCAATTAATCTATAGTTGATATATGTTAGTATACAAGTCCATTTGAAATGAATCACCTCCACGACCACCACCTCTTCCGCCGCCTCTACCCCCGCCTCGACCTCCTCTTGGAGGACCCTTCTCTCCTGGAGGCCTGGGGAGAAATCTCTGCAGTGGCAGGAGCTTCATTGGATCTATATAAAACTGAAGCACCAAATTAAAAATGATTTTAGAATTATAATGAAGCAGCTGATTATAAACAAAACTTACTGATTAAGTACGTTAAAAAAGGTTATTTAATACCTTCTGCAGTTTTTTGAATGATGATGCCTTCATATTATCAGAAAGTTTGACTGAAAAATACTGCAAAAATGAGTTAAGGAATGTATAGATATATATATACAGCAGCAATTAATTACATCAGACCTTTACAGTAATCATTTTCATCACTGACTGTTGCTAAGGTTCAGAGACAGAAAGGATACAAAGTCCCGCAGCTGGCCGAATATCTCATCCACCTTTCCTATCTGCTCCTTGTTTTCCAGGTAAACTGGGGCGTTGAAGTAGGGAACTTTGTTCTCCTCTGTCGTACATTTACACACAATGTCATCTTCACAGGGATGCATGAACTCTCCCAGTGCTGTAGAGTGAAAATACAAAGGGTTTTACACTAATTTCATGACATAGTATCATCAAGGCCTAGTTAAGTGCATGCCCCCATGATGAGAACAATTCAGCAGCAGCTCAAGGGCTCTTTAATTAACTTTCTATGTGTATATTATGTATGCATGTATGTGAATTATACATATGCAAGTCAGCCACAAGTCAAAACCCTGGCACGTTAAAATAGACAGAAGTTATTAAAAGAATTGACAACATGGTACGAGACTAATGACCATCTCAATAAACACTTGTTTCCTGTGATAAAGGTCTGACATGACTGGTTAACACAATAACTTGCTTACATTCACAAAAGACACCATGAACCAACTGACTCATTAAAGTAAACAGAACCCTCACCATCCACAGAAATTCCTCTGCTCATCTGTTCCACATGTTTTTCCATTCCTCAATCAACATTTTGTGCTATGAAACCACATTTCAAGCTGTGTTTAGATCATTGTGAACTAAGCAAGACCAAGATTATTCAAATGAATTATCACATGATAGTAAAAATTTTCTCTTTTAGGTTTATCTTATTTACATTGTCGGCCAAAACACTTTAGAATCTTTCAGTGGTTTGTTCTACTTCATTTCCTGCATAGTTTATAGCAGAATAGAAAAATATCACTAATTATTTAGAGCATTCTTGCTCTTGTTTGACTGAATTTTCATGCAAAACACAAAACCAGCTTTTAAGGTCAAAGAGATAATTATTCACTATTTATCATTATAATCACAGATAATGACTGATCTGAAAATTTCTTCCTGTATTGGTCAACCCTACACCACAACACCCAACACACAATTTTGTGATCATAGAACTGAGGTGGATAAGTAAAGATTAGACACACGGACATTGAACATTAAGAGTATATCCACTACACTGGTGATTCATGAGCTTTAGCAATGACTTTTTGACTATACGCGTTTATTATCTGTCCCCCTCAAAGACTAAAGTTCACTAAACTTCTGCTTTATCTTGTCCATTTCCATTAACCCATAAAGACCCAAACATCTACTGGTGACCAAAATCAATCACAGATATAACATCTTTATTACTTGTTGATCCACTAATCCTATCAATACATGTAAAAAAAAATGGTGTAAAACAGTTTGTCATCTTTTCATGGTCATCAAATATGATCCACTTGGACATTCAAAGGCTCCTTAGTAACGGTGGAAACACAGTCATCCTCTACAATATTGATTCACCAGTAAAACCCATGGAGTTGGATCAATGACAGTGGATGGGGATGCTTATTTTATGTTAAGTTAAAGATAGATTTGCGGAAAAATTATCTTTGTTCAGTTTCTCTTTCTTGGATATAATAACCCTGAACATTAATCTGAGCTTTAATAAACATCTACATAATCAGTAAGTTAAATATAGGAAAATACAGTATTTTCACTTCAAAATGCAAAATACAGAGAATAATATTAGAGTAAATAGTGATAAATCACTTAAGAAAGGTTAAAAATAGAGAAAAAAAATAATTTAGGAAGTGCCACAAAGGCAGCACTGGGCTTTTATGGCTTAAATAACACTGGTCAACAACAAATTTATTGTTTAAGTTTTTTGAGCTGATTTAGGATAATTTTGGTGTGCTGAATCCAAAAATCACATTAATTTTGCTCAATCAAGTCAACTTTCTGAACTACGCTACATATTGGCTTTTTAACATTTTTGCTTACATTTATAGGCATTTTCACATCATATGATACAAAATTCTTTCATATTTCTTGCAATAAAGAGTTCTGAAGATTTTACTTTTGCCAATTTATGATTAGTGTTTTTTTTTTAATATTACAGGTGAATGAAATGGCTTCGACTAGAAGCTCTTGCAAAAATAAGCCTGACGTATTCTGCTACATCTGCGGTGAATACATCATTGTACCTAACAGGAATCCTGTTAGAAAATTATTTTTTTTTCTCTAAAAACCTATTTTGGGTGAGAACTATATAAAAAAAATCAACTGATAAAGTCACAAAAATGTAATCAATTTTGTGAGAAGATCAAATTTTTCAAAATCAAATTAGCAAAAAAACCTGACCTGATTGAGAAAAACAGATGTCATTTTTGGATTTAGCAGTGCAAACTGGTCCTAATTCAGTTGTAAAAACACCTAGACAACTTGCAAAAAACATTTTTTTGTAACCCAGTGTAATGAATACAAGTTTCTCCCGCAACTTCTGAAACATATATTCCACCATCGTGTTTATTTATCTGATGACCTTACCAACAACATATTCTGGAGGTCCGTAGTCTTGCTGTCTGTTAAAACCGCCTCTCCCTCCACCCCGTCCAAAACCTCCTCCACCACCTCTGCCTCCACCGAATCCTCCGCCTCTGCCTCCTCGGTTAAATCCTCCACCACCACCTCTGTTAAATCCTCCTCCACCTCCTCGTCCACCTCCTCCTCTGTAGGACATTTTCTTCAAACGCTCTGAAAGAAAGCAGGAGGAAGAGGGGACATGTGTAGTGTTGTGACCACACCACAAGTGTAAATACTCCTCAAATAACACTATGCACACGTATGTTTCCAGTGAACTGTGTTCTGAGATTTGCAACTTACAAAGTTAGTTAACTACAGTAAAAACATTTAAAGTTATTTCATTACAGTTAGTCAGTTAACTTCGTGGATTCAGCCAGTGTTCAACTTCTAGCTAGCATTAGCATGCTAGCTCGATTCAGTCATTCAGACTCCAGAGTTCACCCATTTAACCGAGAACAAATCAACACAGTACAGCGAAACGTTAAAGTATAAACGCTGGTAAGTTTGCAACAGTTTTCACACACATTTGAAAGACATTACTTACATAAACTGGGCTTCACGCAGCGGACACGAACCCGATGTGCTTACATGCAACTACACGTGTGGCCAAGGGTGCCGTAAAGAAGTGTCGTGTTCTGTCGTAAGCAAACTAAACACAACTGTTTCCTGTTTTCCTCCACAACAGAAGATGATAATAATAATAATAATAATAATAATAATAATAATAATAATAATAATAATACTTTTCTATTTTATTCTTTTTTATTCTATTCTATTATTCTACAATTCTACTCTATTCCATTGTTTTCTGTTCGATTCCACAATACTAAATAATAGCAATGACATTAAAATTCATATATAAAATGTTCACAACAAAACTCCGACCCTGATCAGTTCCTTTCCCATCATTCTCCTTTTTGTGATGTCTTGTGTGCTTTTGAAATTACTCCAGTCCTGCGCTGGTATCTGTAAAACTACTATTGTAGTTCATCATTTCAATCTATTCAGTGCTCGCTGCATTTCTAACAATATGCCTGTTCTGCTGTCTGAATGACTGTGGTGTAAACTGCCTAACCACACTCCTGAAAGTACTGTATCTATTTCCTCTCCATTTACTGGCAGTACTGCAATAAACATCTGACTGTGAAAAAAGTGAAATAGCAGGCACGTGTTCTGGGTCACTCTGTGCAAGAAACCAGTGGAAAATTTTTACTGAACGTTTTAGAGGAAATTATTATTTGAAAATTAATTGAGTTTGGATTTTCACAAGATGCCCTTAATTTAACCTCTCAGTGCAATTATTTTTGTGTCTATCTGAATAAAATGCACATATCAGAAGTAAATTAGCTTCTAAATTACCCTGAAAGGACTTGGGGCATCATTTTTTTTGTAAAGATTAAACAACTGTAGCTCAGTTTCTTTCTTTGCCTTTGACATGTTTTAGTTTTTTCACTTCTTTTCTAGTACTTGGTCAGCTGCTCTTTCTTATATCTAGTGTGGTTTCTTGTCTACAACAACTATGACATTTGGCAACTTCACTCTGGCATTTTTCAGCTGTCTGTCTGTGCAGCCAAGGGCATTAGTATGTCTGTAAACAACTGAGCAGTGTACTGTTAATTCAACCGCTTATGCTCCCTGTTCCTCATTTTATGTGGGGTTTTATGACAGAACATAATTAGTTTAAACAAATGTCAGAGCTGAGTTGACGTCACTGGCCTTTATTACCCGTCTTGTCCCAATTAGTTTACAAAGACTAGCTATGTTAGTTTAGCTTCACTCCACTGGCTGCCCATACGTTTTAGGATCCATTTTAAAATTCTTTTATTTACTTTTAAATCCCTAAATGGCCTCACCCCACCCTACCTCTCTGAGCTGCAGCTTTATATAACCCCCCCCTCAGCTCAGCTGACCAACTGCTCCTGAGTGTACCAAAAACTGTGCACAAGTTCAGGAGTGAGTGTGCCTTTGCTGCAGCAGCTCCTAAACCAGCTCCATATCAGACGGTCCTCCTCTCTGTCTGTTTTTAAATCCCTTCTTAAAACCCATTTTTTCTCCTTGGCTTTTGAAACCATGTGAGATGTTTGAAGGTCTTATCTTTATTCTATATTTTTTTTAATTTGGTAGTGGTTAGTTGTTCTTATTCATCTATTCTATTTATTTATTTTATTTATATTGTTGTTTTTAATTGTATGGCTTTTAATCTATTCTTGCATTTTATTCTTTTTATTTGGGTTTTATTTATTCTTCTGTATAGCACTTTTTTTTTGTTTGTTTTTGTACAGTTTCTATGTCTTTAAATCTATTCTGTATTTTATACTTCTATTTTGGTTTTAATTACACTGGTCAACAACAAATTTATTGTTTAAGTTTTTTGAGCTGATTTAGGATAATTTTGGTGTGTTGAATCCAAAAATCACATTAATTTTGCTCAATCAGGTCAACTTTCTGAACTATGCTACATATTGGCTTTTTAACATTTTTGCTTCCATTTATGGGCATTTTCACATCATATGATACAAAATTCTTTCATATTTCTTGCAATAAACGAGTTCTGAAGATTTTACTTTTGCCAATTTATGATTAATGGTTTTTTTTAAATATTACAGGTGAATGAAATGGCTTCGACGAGAAGATGTTGCAAAAATAAGCCTGACGTATTCTGCTACATCTGCGGTGAATACACCATTGTACCTAACAGGAATCAAGTCACAAGTTCCATAAGGTGTGCTTACCAATCTTATTTTGGTATTAATTATTATATTTTGTGAGAAGATCAAATTTTTCAAACTCAAATTAGCAAAAAAAACAAGCAAACCCTGACCTGATTGAGAAAAACAGATGTCATTTTTGGATTTAGCGGTGCAAAATGGTCCTAATTCAGTTGAAAAAACCTAGACAACTTGCAAAAAAACATTTTTTTGTAACCCAGTGTTATTCTTCTGTACAGCACTTTGGTCCACTGCGGTTGTTTTAAAATGCTTTACAAATAAATTTGGATTGGATATGTTAAGAAGCAGGGGGCGGAGTCTTGACGTAGCAAAGACTCCGCCCTCTCCACCGTCCTGCCCCACTCATCATGATGCGTTCAAGTGTCAACGCCTCCGATACAAAAACCTCGCAGGAGCAAGAAACGCCGTCTGTTTGTCGTACAGACAGGATATCGCAGAAGGTAACTATCAGGGTAAGTTTACAGCGTGTAGTGATGATCAAAATGTGGCGTAAAAGATGGATTTTTTTGCGGTTTTAGTCATGTAAACAGGTGTATTTATTCCGTCTGTGTCATCCTTTTCGGTTAAATGCATGATCCCAGCGGCCGCAGCTTAACCATGTCAACAGCCGGTCAGGTAAGACAGACTTTCATTTGAGTTTTAACACGTATTCTGGTTTGTTTTTCAATGCATATGTGGCTGTAACGTTAGTCATGCTCGGTGTGGATTACCCTTTGGCACACAGTCCCATTCATTGCAGTCAGCACTCTGTCAGATTCACACTTTCCATTTCATTAGGTGATCACATGCAAAGCAGCTGTTGCATGGGAGCCGGGGAAACCTGTGTCCATCGAGGATGTAGAGGTGGCCCCACCCAAGGCGCATGAAGTCCGGATCAAGGTCAGCAGCTCGTCCAAATATCATCAAACTGCAACACGAGAACATCAGCAGATTTATAGCATTCCTGGTGGATGGAACTGTGAGCACTTTAGAAACTATGCAGGGGCACATCCAATGTAAACAGAAGGCACTTTGCTTTAAGAAAACAAAAATAAAAACCCAGCTGAGACTTTTCTGTACATGTTTATGGAAAGGGTTTCACAGTTTTATAAAAAACAAACAAACAAACAGGCCACCGCAAAGGACATACCATAAAAAATAAACAAAAAAGCATCTGAAAAAAAAAACTGTCTCATCATGATGTTTCCAATACAGGCAATTATTAATTTTTTTTTTTAAAAAAGCCAAAACTTGTACTTTATTGCTATTTCCTGGGTCTCAGAAGGTTAACCCATAAAGACCCAAACATCCACCGGCAACCAAAACTGTCTACTGATATAAAATGTTAACCCTTTCATGCATGAATTGTGAGAACCTTAGTCAAGATTTTTTTTTTCCCTCAGTGTTTTTATTCCTCCTTAGGCATGAAAAAAAACAATGCGATCGAGTTTTTTTTTTCTATGGAGTTTCAAAAATATCCATGCATTTAATTTTTGAAGTAAAGAAACGTGTTTAAAACCTAATATCAGAAAGTGATATGAAAATAATGAAATAAAAACATTTTTAATGCTGCTAATCTGATTTCTTCTCACATTTTAACATATTCTAATGCTAGTAATTACTCACTTCATGGAGATAATATGCAAAAAAAAACCTTCTTGTCTAACAAATAACAATTGATTTACACTTAAACATGTTAGTGCAGATCAGGTTTATCAAGAACAGCAAAGTTACAGTAATGGCATGAATGTCAGTGTATGGGATGATGCATAAGCGTCCATTGTGTTGGCTGATATGGAACTAAAACAACAAAACCCATGAATATACAAGAGAACAGCTGGAGAAGAACTGTCCACTGGAGTGACCACTGTGCATGAAAGGGTTAAATACCTGCTGATCCATTAATCCTATCAATACATGTAAATAATTGGTGTGAAATACAGTTTGTCATCTGTAGCAGCCTTTGGCATCAATGAAACGGCGTAGAGTTCAACTGGTACAAATCTTTATTTCATCATCGAGCACTGTGAAACTAAAACACAAACATTTGTACGCAAGTTATTTGCAAAGTTTACTTAGGTTACATTCTCTTTAAAAGCACAGACGTTATTACAATCAAACGAAACATACTTACTCATACTTACTTACGCACTCGTAATTCAAATTTTAATTTAATACACACATATTTCAAAGAACAAAACATGCCACTACAATTAACTACCATGTACATTGCTCCACCTACCAATGGTGCAAACTCCTCATTCGTCCAGTGAATAGCAATAGGTATGCAAACCAAACTAAGCTTTGGCAAAAAAAAAAAAAAAAAAACCCAACCCGTTGCACATGAATATCAAGCTTGATATTTGTTCAAATAATATGTCAAACAAATCAAACTTACATATTCTTTCTGCTCCCCTCACGTCTCTGTTCAGCACAACCCTGTTTTGCTCTGTGTGGCAAACCAAATACATGTGGCAATCAGCCTCATTTATCCCAAAAGGGGATGTGGCCACAATTGTCATTTAATTTAATTTAATTTATTTCGTTCATGGTTGTGCATTTCATCAGCAGACATTCAATAATCATCCAGTGAACAAACATCTACACACCCATGCTGAAAAAGGAGCAGGATGAAGAAAATCTTCATCTTTCCCCTTCTAAATAATAATAGCCTTAATGGTTAGCGATACACAACTAGCTATAAAATCATACTGTATAAAGTCAGACAAACCAAACAGAATATATCCAAAGATAATACAAAATGAATACAAAACCAAGTGCAAAACTACATGTCCAGGAAGTACAAAACATAGATAAATATATACCTGACAAAATGATGCAAAACCATCATGGTACCAGACCAAAATAAGTAAATAAATATGTCACAAGATGCAAAACAAATATGAAGCAAAATGTACAAACTTATAACTGTTCATATAATCTCATTGTTCTGTCTTTATACACTTTTTTTCAGTTTGAATATGTTTTTACAGTCCTTCAGCTCAATAAAACAAAATGGAAAGAAAACCCAGCAGAAACCAAAATAAAAAAATAAAAAAAATCCAAAATAATAAACCTGCCAGCCGGCCACTAACATCATCTTTTCATGGTCATCAGATATGACTCATTTGGACGTTCAGAGGCTGCGTAGTGAACGTGGAAACACCGTCATCTTCTACAACACTGATTCACCAGTAAAACCAGCAGAGTTTGAATAATGACAGTGGATGGAGACACTGGGTTTTATGTTCAGATAGTGATATATTTACTGAAAAAGTCACTTTATCCTCCAGATTTTCTCTGTTTTGATATCATAACCTTTGAAAACACTGAGTTTTCATGAACATCTATATTAAATACTGTAAATAAAACATCAGAAAATGCATGATTTACAGTGAAAAATGTAAAATACAGATTCAGATTATATAATAATTGGTCATAAATCATTTAAGAACGGTTAAACAGAGAGGAACATGAATTTGGGAACTAACACAAAAGTAGCACTGGGCCTTTATCAGTTAAAGGTACAGGAGACTTTCGTGACAAATTTTTCATCAGATCTATCAAACCTCAGTCATATCCTCAGTATCACGAATCTGTAAGTCTTTCTGTGATTACTCACCTGAATCTCTTGCATTACGGTGAACAATTTTGAAGTGGCATCCACCATAAACAAACCCATGTGTTTACATTCAGAGCCGGGAGGGAACTCAGGCATTTTTGGAATTTTTTTGTCGCGACGTTCATTGTGGGACACAGAGGTCCACGTTGCTGCTGCAGGCGGCTGCGCGAACCTCCCTGAAGATGCCTGAGTTACTTCGAAATTGTTCACCGTAATGCAAGAGATTCAGGTGAGTAATCACAGAAAGACTTACAGATTCGTGATACTTAGGCTATGACTGAGGTTTGACAGATCTGATGAAAAATTCGTCACGAAAGTCTCCCGCACCTTTAATGAAAGAGGACAAAAAAACTTGTAAACGTGCCAAGTCAGAGCCCATTAAAAAGCAGACATATGAAATGATGCAGGCTTTAATCTTTTTTTATTACCAGCCCTCGCCTGTGTGACACAATCACATCCAGATGAACTAACCGGTGACTGATTTGAAGTTGGGTTTCAGACCTTAACTTACACATCTCAGACCATGAAAGTTCAAGGTTTGTCATGTATTTGTGTTTGCAAATGTTAAGTCACGGTGAGTCTTCTGGGGAATAATTAAACCTGCCACGCCCCAGTAGTTGATGATTTGCTATATATGTCTAAAACACGAGGCTTAGTTATTCGGAGTTTCACAACTGAAGCTTGTTCCTCCTAGCCGACACATGCAGACTGTCAGAAGGTGGAATACATGACAGACACAAATGTTTGGCAACAACTATGAATATCAGATTACTCTTCGATGTAAACACAGAGAAGTCTGAAAACAGATGGCAGTGGCCTAGGAAACCAGGATTACCGAGAAAACAGTCCTGTGTAAAAGTCCTGATCCAACATTAGGTTTGTTGGTTTATTAAAGTTCTAATGATCACACATATGCATTTGCCTCTGTATTTAGATCCAATCTGGATGTACATCAAGTATGTCCAGCAGGAAAAACAAGTTTCAGGGTAAAAAACAGCGTCTATAAACCAAAGTGAAGTATTTAGTGAAACCTCCTTCATGTCTTTAACCCTGTTGTTCAGACAATATGAGATTTATTGCATTCATTTTCTGATGTTTTACACCAGGTTTCATTCAACATGTCAGATGCTTGTAATTGTTTGTGCTGTTTTTGTCATGGGGTCAGAGGTCACACTAAGTAGTTACTATTACTACTATAGTTACTTACAGTCGTGGAAAAAATGATTAGACCACCCTTGTTTTCTTCAGTTTCTTGTTCATTTTAATGCCTGGTACAACTAAAGGTGCATTTGTTTGGACAAATATAATGACCACAACAAAAATAGCTCATAAGAGTTTAATTTCAGAGCTGATATCTATCCGTTTTCCATGTTTTCTTGGTAATAACCAAAATCACTTAAGTTAAATCAATAGCTATGGCATTGTACTGACAAAATAGAATAGAATAGAACACAATAGAATAGAATAGAATGCCTTTATTGTCATTATACATTTGTACAACGAAATTAAAAGAGAACACTCTCTAGTGGTGCATAGTGTAAAACACTTTTCTTTTTGCTTTCGTTCAGACAAGGTATAGTTTTTAGATGATACCTGCTTGACAGTTTCGACTGTGACTCCAGTCTTCCTCAGAAGCATCATCCGACGTGCTGCTGACGTGTAATTTATCAGCTGGTTGGCTCGACGGACCAATCAGAGCCCGTCGAGCCGACCGCGCCTCCTCCACCTTGGGTGGTCTCTGGAGGAGGGAATTCCAGGTGTGCAAGAGGGTGTACCTTGTCTGAACAAAAGAAAAAAGAAAAGTATAACTACATGAACAGAAGACAAAATGAATGACATTAACCTTATAGTGTAAAACAGTTTAAATGAAAAAACAGTGCTTTTAGGCTTTCCATGTTTTCTTTTATGTCTGTTTTAGTCACATGATACACACAGGAGGTAGTACTTGATTGCAAAACCATTGTTTTTGATGACTCTTGATGGTCAAATAATGTTTATTTTTATTTTATTTATTTTATTTTATTTTTTTTTAACTTTTTTTGCTTAGTTTACTCAGTTCTTGTTCTAGTTATTGTTATTATAATTATCACCATGATTGTTATTGTTACTATTGTTAATATTTTCTTGTGAGGGTCTTTGCCACCTTCTTTTTCTTTTCTTTTTTCTTCCCCCTTTCCTCTCCTTCCCCCTGTTTTTTCCTATCAGGTCTGGCATCAAAATGTGGTTCAACAAAACCCAAAATAAAGACAGTGAGATATCAAGGGCAACCTCAAACACTTTATGAAGTTCCTGTGGGCAAAGCAAATAAAAAAAAAAAAAAAAAAGTTACTTTAACATTTACAACACATTCAGTTCAGTTTTTTGTGTGTGTTTTAAGGCTGTGCACATATTTACTCTATTTTCTTGTGGTAAAGAGAACAAGGAACAAATATGTATGTTCATTTTAACCCTACAGAAACAACCAAAGCTAAAGGTGGAATAAGACTTTAACACAGGACTGTATGTAGGAAGTTGATGGATCTTTATGGATCCGATTGTTTTCTAAATCTGCAGGTTTGGTAATGTTAATGTGAAATATAAAAATGAACAGTGAAGACATCCTATAAGAGCAAACAAAGAAACCCGTCTGATCTGTTCGACAGGAATGTTTAATTTTCCAGCTCTGACTGTGTGTCCGTGTGATCACCATCTGTGCCCAGAGATCAGCTTCTCCATTCCAGTCACATGAGCCTCTTTATTTCCTGTTTATTTCCAGTGCAGTTCAATTATTAAGTAGCCATGTACATCCCTTTAAAGTTTTTAATTCTTCCCCTTTGGTGAGAATGCTAATGTATTTATTGCCCATGTTTAATTTTTTATTTACCCCATAACTGCATTTTGTTGTTGTTCCTGTTTCTCACATGTTTATCTGTGTGAAATCAGCATGAAGCAAAGAATTATAGATGCCAAAATGTGAAACTGGTGCTTTTTTGGCCACAGTTTTCAGCTCAACAGGGTGGAAATGAGACTCACCGTTAGTTTATTAATACACTGTTCCCCATAAAGTTGGAATAGTTTCATTTCCAGACACGTTCCTCTTTTTATTCCTATTGCTCATTTCATTTCATGTTTTTTTTGCTCATCACCAAATACATGGTATGGAGCACAAACACTGTCATGAGAGGAAAAAAAACAAAACAAATAAAAAAACTCAATATACATTCAACAGTAACAAAAATCATTGAAAAAGAGGTAAAAGCCTTTTCAGAAAGGCGCCCAATTTATGTATTGTTTTTGATTATTCTGACTGAAGAATTATAAGTTTCCACACATGAGTAATCACCTTTGACCAGGTACAATGATTACATACTGAGTCCCACTTACCTTTTATCTGTCAACCATAAATCACATTGTCATTGACATTTCATGAGAAAAAGTACAAATATTTTATTCCAACTTTATGGGCAACAGTGCATATATTGTATATGCTTTGACAGCAGGAAAGAATACACTGGAAAAAAATCTAAATCTTACCAAGTGTATTTTTCTCATTTCTAGTGAAAATATCTCATCACACTTTAAATAAGACATAATCACCTAAAGAGTATATTTCCAGTGAGATATAAGAACTTATTTTTAGACAATAGTTCTTGAAAATCTTTTTTCAAGAAATCTTACCAGGAAAATTTTCGCTTGTTCCATTGGCAGATTTTTTTAGCTTGAATTAACAAAAAAATCTTGAATTAAGCAAAAAAAAAAAATCTGCCAATGAAACAAGTGACAATCATCTTGGTAAGACTTCTTTAAATAAGATTTTCAGGATCTATTGTCTAAAAATAAGTTCTTATATCTCATCGAAAAGTCACTCTTTCGGTGATTATGTCTTATTTTAAGTGTGATGAGATATTTGGACTAGAAATGAGAAAAATACACTTGGTAAGATTTAGATTTTTTTTTCCAAGTGTACAGACAAAGAGAAGAAAAGATGAAGAGAAAAAAATGGTGCTTTTTGAGAATTGCTTTCAGTCGTGGATGAAAAGTAGCTTTGTTGTTGTAAGGGGATGAGTTTATCAGCTTTTGGTTTTTATCTTGACCTAAAATGACATTATTAGAACTAAGAACATTGCAACCATAAGATCAATCGCAGTATCCAGCAGCACCACCTGACAAAAAGGAGGTGCTGAGATCTCTTTAGTTCAAGGGCCATATTCAGTTCAATATGAGTGAGACCAGTAAAATAATAGCACAATAACCTATAAATAATGTCAACCCCAAACTTGTTTTAGAGTGCAAACTGATCTCATGAAATCACGCTGTATGTCATGCCAGTTCTTATGGCATTTGGTGTGCTATACGTATGCATTTTCATCCTTTCCAATGTTATTCAACACCATTTGATCTCGTATCAATGTACGACAAGATCTCCGGTTTACATATCCATAACCCCTAACACTAACCGGTAATCCTAACCCTAACCACTAAGTGTGTGGTATTTGATGTGGCGTGAACATACACATGGAAAGCTTATAATGCGTACAGATAACACGCCAAGTAAAAATGGCGTGTTATCTGTACACAATTCAGGATATCACGTTGTAGAGTGAAAAAAAGTTAAATTACATTATGAAAATCTCACATTTACAAACTATCATTTAAAAAATGTGAACAACCATGAAAAACTTGAAATTTCTTAAGAAAAATAAGTGCAATGTTAACGATATTATGCCTTTTCTTATCATATACACATCTATATTACAACGTACAGATCACAGTGGATCTAAAAATACACAAAACATTTAGTAACAGGCAGAATATTGTTAAAATTGCACTTGCTTCTCTTGGGACACTTCAGGTTGTTCATATTTGTTCAGATTATTCCCATTTTTTGTGAAAGGATAGTTTGCAAATGTAAATGTTTCTATGTCATTTTCCTTCTTTACACAAAAATCAAAGAGAATAATTAGGAGTTGTCATTATTTATAGGGTATTATGATCTTATTTTAGTGGTCTGACCCTCTGAACTAAAATAATTTTGACACCTTTAATTGTTAATATCTTCAGTGTAATTTTTGCATTTCACTAATTCATCCCATGGTCTGGATTGGACCCTTTGATGAGCCAGTTTTGGCCCACGGGCTGTATATCTGACACCCCTGGTCTAGTTAATAATACTTTAATGACGTGATTCGTGACAGAATTACAAAGATCATATTCTTTACCCTACATTGGCCAAAGAATAAAACTCACTATCATCATGAGTGAGTCGTGTGAGGTTACTTCCTCATTGTCACTGACAGAACAAATGACTATGTTTGACATTTGACATGATATTAAAATAATGACTCACTTCTTCTTTCTAAAGCTGGAATTCCATCTTTTTCCATCTATTTGTGCAGATTATTGCATCAGGTGTGTGCCACACAGACTGGGAATTCTTGTATGAAGGTGGAATAGGGGTGAAACCCAGACCCTTCCCTTTAGTTCTGGGTCATGAAGGAGCTGGAGAGGTTGAAAGTGTCGGACCAGAAGTGACTGGTTTCTCTCCAGGTAAATGACCGTGTATATATAAGTATATCTGGGTTTGTTTGTTTCTTTTTTTATTCAAATTTTTATTCAGAAAAGTCTCATAAGATATTACACAAGACATCAATGGTACACAGTACACTGTTCTCTTTTTTTTTTTTTTTTTGCAAAGACAAAAAGGGTATCAATAATGCTGACTGAAAGGAAAAGAAAGTAATATAAATAAAGTAAATAAGTAAAAAATGGATAATAATAATGATTTGAACAAGTTTGTATACATAGCCAATCACACTTTTAGGAAATAAGACAAAGAAAAGTACGCGTATATATATATATATATATATATATATATATATATATATATATATATATATATATATATATATATGTATACACACAAAGTAGTATTTATAATCATAGCACAAAGAAGAAAAAAAAGGAGCCTAACAGTGCACATGTGCATTCAGTATTTGGGTAATCATGTATAAAAGGTAACTAAGAAGATTAAAAAAAAAACCCTTGAGGGAAGACAGTTAGTACCATCTGCTGTGTTCAAAGTTTGCTAAAGTTATATATGTACACCAAGGTGCCCAACAATTTTTACATTTCTCTTGTTCAGGTTGGATAGAAAATGTGCCTTTATGGGTTGTTTTAACTGTAGCTCTGACTAAAGTAGTTTCTCTTCTTGTTTGCACAGGAGATAAAGTCATTCCTCTTTTTCTGCCGCAGTGTGGGGAATGTGACCGATGTCGCAGTCCGAAAACAAATCAGTGCAGGAAGAACTGGTGATGTCACTTTCATGCTTATGCATAGACTCGCTGTTATGTAACGTCCACGGTTTTCAATTGAGCTCTTTGTTGTGACCTTTAGGGAGAATGCTCAAAATGGTGTTTTAGCTGACGGTACCAGCAGAATATCCCACAGGGGGCAGCAGGTGTACCAGTTCCTTGGCGTGGGTTCTTTCAGCCAGTACACTGTCGTCTCTGATACGTCACTCTCTAAAATAAGACCTGATGCACCGCTGGAGAAAGTGTGTCTTCTGGGCTGTGGTGTCTCCACCGGCTACGGTGCTGCCATTAATACAGCAAAGGCAAGACAATGAAACTAGTGTCTTAGAGTTGGAATCTATTTCCATCTGTAGTCATCATTATTGGACTGTCCCAGATGGGATGTTTACAGCAGCAGCCTGTAGTTAGTTATTTCCCCACTAGATGGCAGTAAAATGTCTGAGCAGTACATTCTAATTATAGTGGGTTAAATATAAGTGGGGAGTTCCCTACTCCAGTGTTTTGTTTCTGTTTCGTATTTGTGTTGTGCAAAATAAGATGAATACAAAACAGCAAATTACATGAAAATAATGTATAGAAGGTGGGATGGGAAAAAGAAGATGGGAAAAAGAATATTGTAAATAACCTTTAAATACACAAAAACAAAGTAGATATCCTGTTTTGAAAATGTATAGAGTAGAAAGTACTCTATACCGTATATCCCCCCAAAAAATTACAATCAGACTTTCTGCATTGATAACTTTCAAAACTAGAAGCACTTGGAGAGCACAGACCTCCACCATGGCAGATCAGTGCCCTGGATTTGGATGAAAATTTCAGGAAATGTTGATACTGGCACAAGGAACAAATGATGAAATTTTGGTGGTGATCGGGGGGGGGGGGGGGGGGGGGGGGGCACTGATCTGTCTTTTCTAGAAAAGCACTCGTAGAGCGCAGACCTCTGCCAAGGTAGATCAGTGCCCCCCCCCCCCCCCCCAATCACCACCAAAATTTCATCATTTGTTCCTTGTGCCAGCATCAACATTTCCTGAAATTTTCATCCAAATCCGTCCATAACTTTTTGAGTTATCTTTTCTAGAAAAGCACTCGTAGAGCGCAGACCTCTGCCAAAGCAGATCAGTGCCCCCCCCCCCCCCCCCCCCCCCCCCCAATCACCACCAAAATTTCATCATTTGTTCCTTGTGCCAGCATCAACATTTCCTGAAATTTTCATCCAAATCCGTCCATAACTTTTTGAGTTATCTTGCACACAAACAGACAAACCAACGCCGACAAAAACATAACCTCCTTGGCGGAGGTAATAATTAAACAATTTAAATGCTATTTTAGGCTATGAAACTATAAGTTGTTGCCTACATCTTGCAGAAAACCCCATTTAATTTGTTTCAGTGGTCGCGGAGAAATGTGGATCTTTGTAAAGCAGGTCATGGGTTCGTTTCTTCCAAGTTTGGCACTTGGATGCTCCTGGCCTCCATATGAATGAACATATTTTGCTCCCTACCGACAGGGTAACTAGCAAATGAATTCAGATTCTGTGCATAATATTATATCAATGGTGTGTACTCATGTCAGGTTTTCCATGAGTTAATAATTTAATATCTTTCTTTAATCATTCATTTTCGCACCTTACCAATGTTTGCAAAACTCAGAAATCTGCTTCCTTTTTGATGTAATTCATTGTTCATTTTGTTAGTTGAAAATGAAAAGAAACAAGCACTCACTTTCTGAAAAGAGATATTTTTGTGTGAGAACATAATAAACAACTTCGTATTTGTAAGGCATGAACACAATGAACGTGTCTCCTTACAAAACTTGGAGGGAAGGGACTTCTTTAGAAAGATCCCCATTTCTCCGTGACCACTGAAACAAATCAAATGGGGTTTTCTGCAAAATGTAGGTAATAAGTTATAGTTTTGTGCGCTGAAATTGCATTTTGATTGATTCACTATTTTTAAAGTTATCAATGCAGAAAGTCCGATTGTAATTTTTTTGGGACAAATGGTGCATATACTCTATACTTGTATTTGTGTATTCTATTTATATTTATTGTTTTTATCTCTTCACACTTACTTTCCTTTCTTATTAGCTTTTTGCTCGTGTTTTTGTATGCAACTGTGCAATTTTGACCAAGTAATTTAATTTCTCTTGTGAATCAATAAAGTTTTTCTAAGTCCAAATCACCTTTAAATACATAAAAACAAATTTAATATCCTGGTTTGAAAATGTATAGAGTAGAAAGTACAGATATGTGTTACGTTATAGGGAGTAAAAGTAAGAATTCATTATGAAAACATGTATTCAAGTGAGGTTCAGATACCTGAAAAGTACAGCGACCTCTGATTATACGGTATAAAAGTTATGTGATGTGTTTTTGGAGTTGATCCCTAAATTGTGTCCTCACAGGTTGAAAGAGACTCCGTTTGTGCCGTTTTTGGGCTCGGAGCCGTTGGACTGGCTGCCGTCATGGGTTGCAAAGCTAACGAAGCAAAAAGGATCATCGCAATCGATATCAACCCAGTCAAGTTTGAGAAAGCCAGACTGTTGGGAGCAACCGACTGTGTCAACCCTTCACTCCAGCCGGAAAAGACCATCCAGGAAATCGTAGTGGAGATGACGGATGGAGGCGTGGATTACGCTCTGGAATGTGTTGGAAGTACAAGTATCATGGTGTGTGTTCCTTTTGTTTGTGAAAGTTTGAGAAATATATTTCATGTCTGTGAAAAGGTGTGTTCTCGCTGCAAAAATCTAGATCTTACCAAGTGTATTTTTCTCATTTCTAGTCAAAATATCTCATCACACTTAAAATAAGACATAATCACCTAAAGAGTAAGTTTTCAGTGAGATATAAGAACTTATTTTAGGACAATAAATCTTAAAAATCTTATTTCAAGAAATCTTACCAAGATAATTTTCACTTGTTCCATTGGCAGATTATTTTTGCTTAATTCAAGATTTTTTTTTTTTTTTTTGCTATATTCAAGATTTTTTTTTTTTTTTTTGCTTAATTCAAGCAAAAAAATCTGCCAATGGAACAAGTGAAAATGATCTTGTAAGATTTCTTGAAATAAGATTTTCAAGATCTATTGTCTAAAAATAAGTTCTTATATCTCACTGAAAAGTTACTCTTAAAGTGATTATGTCTTATTTTAAGTGTGATGAGATATTTTGACTAGAAATGAGAAAAATACACTTGGCAAGATTTGGATTTTTGCAGTGTGTTGCATTTCGTCTGGCTTACATCACTGAAATGTCACAGATGTCACAGTTCTGCTTTGGAGGAGGTGGGACCTGGCAAGATCCATATTTACTTCCAGAAACAGTGTGCTGCTTGTGACGGCACGTCTTCTCCTGTGTGTATTGGTCACTTTAGTACCGAAGGCTGTTCACACGTGACTTTGATGGCATCGCGTGTAAATTATGTTAACAATTATGCAAAAAAATTGAATTTCATAAAAAAAAAAAAAAATAAAAAAAAAATGGAACTGAGCATTAAGACCTGTGTGTGAATGTAGAATTAGCTTCTTCAAAGATTCAGCTCAAATGCTTTGCCTCCTGTAATATTTGCCAAATATGACCCTTGTAAGGGCTGTGAAGAGCCTGTTATAACTCCCTATGGGCAAAGGGGAGATACTCATTCTTATATATTCAGTTCATAACAGGGTTAACACCATCTCCTCTCATTTTAAAGGAGAAGTTTACGCCCATTGTGGGGCTCAAACCCACAACCCTGAGATTAAGAGCCTCATGCTCTACCGACTGAGCTAACCAGGTTGAAATGAAATGAAATGAAATCTTTATTTCGAACATGCAGACAATAAAATAAAAACAAAATCAACCAGCAAAATATAAGTACTGGTACATAAATGATTGATAAGCAAACAAACCACAAAAATAAATACATAAATATTATTATTATTATTATTATTATTATTATTATTATTATTATTAATAATAATAATAATAATAATAATAATAATAATAATAATAATAATATGAAGAAAACAAAGGAAATTGAATTATACATGCTCGAAAAGGAGTAGGAAGAAGTAAAAACTTATATACTCCGACCCCAATTACTATTCCCTATGATCACTATATAGCGATTATTATTTTGCATGAATATCAATATAATATTATCAATATAATATAATAATAATACACTGTATCCATATTGGATACAATAATATAACAAACATCACCAACAATAACAATATACAGAATAAGGATGTGTAAGTTCGCATGCACCCAAACCATCTGCTGATCTAAACTGTTAAATACCTGTTGATCCACTAATTCTGTCAATACATGTAAATAATTGGTGTAAAATACAGTTCGCCGTCTTTTCATGGTCGTCAGATATGACCCATTTGGGCGTTCAGAGGCTCTGTAGTTACCATGGAAACAGTCATCTTCTGCAACATTGATTCACCAGTAAAACCCATGGAGATGGATCAATGACAGTAGATGGAGACATTTGTTTTATGTTCAGTTAATGATATATTTTACTGAAAAAGTCACTCTTTCTGAAGTTTTCTGTTTTTCAAATAATAAACCTCAAGTTTAATCTGAGCTTTTATGAACATAAACATGATCAGCAAATTGAATAATGGAAAATACCTGATTTTGACTGAAAAAAAAAAAGCAAAATACAGAGGATAATATTATAATAAATGATGATAAATCACTTAAGAAATGTTAAATAGAGAGAAAAATTAATTTGGTAACTGACACAAAAGTACCACTGGGTCTTTATGGGTTTAACTATTGTAAATAGAACTTTGTGAAGAGGAATGTGACATCATGAAAAGTATTTAGTCCAATATCAACTGTTATTTCCTTAGATGATAGTTTAATATTAAGCCTTTTATACCTATATCTGTAATTATTTTTAGATTTATCATTATATATCATTAGATTATAAAGCTTGTTGCACGCAAAGAAAAGTTACATGTTTGTGTGTGTACAAATAAAATGACTAGTATCAGAGTTTTTTTTTTTTTCAGAGTTTGGAAAATCTAAATGCTGTATGAAGGCAAATGGAATTGATTAAGTTTCTTGAAAACATTCCAAGAAATCCCAGAAATGTGCGTAAGTTTTCACACTGACCATCTCTGGGTGGAGTGTCTGAGATGCCTTTTGGATAAGAGGGGGAACCAAGTCATCCTCGACCAACATTTATCAAGTCTAAATGTCTGTGCAGAGAATCTGACATTTCCATTTGTTTTGATTTTGATATTCAGTTTGGCGTTTGACCTAATTTTAGTTGTAGCTACATTTAAGAGCACATAAGTAGTTTTACACTGAAGACTTGACTAGTTTTATTTTAGTTTTTATCGAGTTTAGTTTGAGTTTTTCAGTATTATTAGCACAAAAAAAAACAACTTGACTTATACAAGGTGAAAAAGTAGTTACGTAGTTGTCCTGGTAGTTTGAATTGTATTTTATCTTTTTTATTCACGTGATTACAGTTAAATGCATTACTTACTAGTTTTGGTTTTCCTTTCCTGGTTTTATAATTTGTGTCCTATTATTTTATGATCCTTTTCGCTGCTGCTTCATGTTGTCTTAGACTTCTGCCCTGGAGTCTACGATCGATGCTTGGGGCGTCTGCGTCATTGCCGGATGGACAGAAACACAAGCAATTAGCATTGAGGTTGAACAGATGCTGCTGGGACGTACACTGAAGGGAACATATTTTGGAGGTGACTGTTGAAGCCTGTAACTTCAGGATGTAATAAAAGCAGCGTCTTTAATGCTTTAGCGACAACCTGAAAGACTGGGTGATGGCTGTGAATGGAGCTTTTACATCTATAGTACAAATTTCGATTATTTTTGAGATAAAAATGAAATAAACATAAAAATAGTGACTTTATGTATGCATGTGTTATCTAAATGTGTACTTTAGATGTAAAAGCTCCATTCACAGCCATCACCCAGTCTTTCAGTCTTTTTTTTTTTTTTTTTTAAATCAAGGCAGTGGTCGTATTTTTGTGGTTTAATAATTCTAACTGTCTGATCTTCTACAGGATGGAAGAGTGTGGAATCTATGCCTATGCTTGTCGACAAATACATGAACCATCAGCTGAACCTGGATGACTTCATCACACACAACCTCCCACTGGATCAAATCAATACGGCCTTTGACCTTTTGAGAAATGGGCAAAGGTAATCCATCTGTCCGTCCGTCCACCCATCCATTTAAAACCTGTATACTACACGCCACAATAATAACAAATATCTTCATTCTAAAAAACAAACAACTTGCAAATCCCATGTCTGATTTGATTAATAGTGTCTGAGGCAGCCTTTTAGCTTTTGCAGGGTTGTGATGGACATATGTCTTTATTATTATTATTATTATTATTATTAGTATTATTATTATTATTTTTATTTATTTATTTATTTATTTTTCACTTAAGTTTTTATTGAAATTTTATAAACGCATAGTCAACAAAAACAAACCTTGCTTGGGTAGCAACAGTGCATTCATATTATTCAGTCTTTCCATTCTGGGTTCTGTAATCCATCCATTTATTCCGTTTTTTTGTCCATTTGTGCTTCTTGTAGTTGCAGTTTGTGAGTTATTTTTTCCATTGTATCCATTCCTTCAATAATTGCGATCCATTGGTCCTTTGTTGGTAGTTCTATATTTCCCCAGTTCCTTGTAATAACTTTTTTACAAGCCACTAAAAGTATATTAACCAAGTATATGTCGTTTCCCACTACACTTTCATCAGACAAGTTACACGAATACAGTCCATCACAGCACATTGGAATCTCATACCCCATTATTTGTCGAAGCACTCCACACACCATCTCCTAAAACACAGTTATTTTATCACATTTCCAAAAGACGTGTGTGTGTGTGATCTACATCAAATTCTCCACATTCCCTCCCACATTTCTGCCGTCGTGTCTTTATTTTTAACAAGAAACATGTGCACAGTATTGAAACACACACACAATATTCACTTTTTACAGAAATACATATATATTTCTCAGTCTCTGTTGTAAAATATGTACGACTGGAATATACAAAAAATATGTGAACAGTATTGAAACAAAAATGACTTTGTAGAAGTGATATGTGATCATCTGGACAGAGAAAAAGATAGAAGACCGTGAAAACCTCTGGGACATTCTGAAGGCGTTTATTATAACAAAAGATTATTTAAGAAAACATCCAGACAGTCGACCCAAGAGAGAGGAGGATACTGAGTCCAAATGGAGGTCACATGAAATACTGACTTTACCAGGAGAAACTGTTTAGTTCTGATTTTTTTGTGTGTGTCTGTGCACACAATGCACATATTCCCTACATATTTCTTGTTAGAAATAAAGAAACACAGCCATTACAGTCCAGCAAAAACAATAAAGCTAAAGGCTACCCAATACTTCTGCATAGAACTGTATATCCTTTATTTAACCAAGTGAAATCCTCCTTGAGATCAAAATCTCTTTTCAAAGAGTGACCTAATCAAAACAGCAGCACAGACACACTTACAACAAATAAACCCAGAACAAACTCATAACTTTCATACACTACAAATAAATAAAATACAATATTTAGTTATATACAATAAAAGACCAACAGAAATACTGTTAGGGCGAAGACACACCAACCCGACTGCCAATCATCACCAGAAAAGGTAGCCCGACTGATCAGTCATCTCCCGTCTCCCCAACACGGTCAAAAAAGTGTGAAGAACACACCAAATGGACTATCAACTTAAGCATACTTTCTGCGCTTGTACAAGACGTAAAACCAGAATATGACGGAACATCTCTCTAGACCAAAACACATAGCTCGCTGTCGTCAGTCATTGTTTTCAACAGAGAGTGTTGAGTAGTCAAGAAGGGATGTTGTGTTTTGTTGTTGTACTTGTTGAACGGATGGATAGTAATAAGAAGATACTGGCGTTGTCAGCTCTCAGGCTTCTTCTTGTGGAAAAAGAAAGATGTCGCAGGGCGAAAACTAAGGAGAAATTGCACTATGCTAACAATGCTAACAGTGTTCACTTCATGGAATGAATGAAGCCTTAGAAAACACTGACTGGCACTCATTCAGATACGATATGAGCAGTTCATGTCCAATTATAGAAGACAATAATCGTGTGAAGTACCTTGTCATAGCTGTGTTCACATGGAAACTTCTTCACTGATTCACTAGTCAAGGGCTATCCCTCCACCAATCAGATTGGTCCGACTGAACGACTGGTAGTGGCCGATTACACATGTTGA
This sequence comes from Sphaeramia orbicularis, assembly GCF_902148855.1. Taxonomy (NCBI): domain Eukaryota; kingdom Metazoa; phylum Chordata; class Actinopteri; order Kurtiformes; family Apogonidae; genus Sphaeramia; species Sphaeramia orbicularis. The sequence goes on from NC_043966.1 coordinate 10,751,566, forward strand.
ATCGGCCGAAAAGACTGGCGACGGTATTAACGACAGCCGATCGTAGAGAACACACCAACCAGACTCATGTCACCAACCTCGCCAGACTGCCCGACAACGTCCAACCACCGAAAATCGGGTTTGTGTGTCTTTGCCTTAAGAGTTCAAGAATGGTTTCAGTCCAAAACTTAGAAGCAGTTACATTAACCAAGAGTATTATCTTACTGATACTTTAACATAGATGTAAATTCCCCCAAATTGACTAATTGCGTTAAAATTTTTAGTCATATTAATCATGATGATGGATTAATCCACTTTAATGCGTTAATTTTGACAGCCCTAATAATTTCATTTGAAGTCATTAATCATACGGACTGATGCAAACTGTTCCTGTATTTTTTTTCTTGCTGAGACTAAACATTTCCCTTTAGAATACTTTGACTTGTTTCTGGTAATAACTTATATTTAATTTGGGTGATCTCAGTATTTGTTGATGTGTCTACAATGAGAAGCAGTTCTGTTCAGTTTTCACATGATTTCACCCTTAAAGAATGTAAGATTTTCTAACTTAAATAATGGAGACAAAGCCTTGGTTTAGGCTGCAGTCATGAGAACAGAATCAGTTTTTGTCCTTTCAATAGAAACAAACAGCCTCTTGTACAGTAAATATGAACATATACCGTAGCTCTGTCAGACTCTTAACATTAGGTCACATTAAAATATGGACATGCAGCAACAATTTAACCCATGAAGACTGAAGTTCGTGTTTGTAAATTAACATCACAGTAGCTATGCAGACTTCTGGACTGTTTCTAACATTTGTGAATCTGAAACAAAAGGATGAGGGATGGAAATATTTGTGCAGTGCAAGAAAAATGGAAACCAGAAAAGATAATTCAGCCACTGAGATAAAATAACACCAACACAAAACTAACCTTTTAAATGGATGATATTATAGCTCCTGCGTTCGCTGTTGGTTTATGACAAAATCAAAATTTGACCAATCTGACTGATTTATACACCCTATTTTTTCTATAAAACATATATTTCCAGTCATCATTTTGACCTTTCACCTTCATAGACTGATCCAAATGTTATGCATTTGACAAATAAAAAACTCAAGTAGCAAGTAGTCGTCGTTTCAATTATTTTTATGTCATTTTTGGTGATAACTTTTGAGTGATATTCTTAATAGTGGAAGGTAAAAGTCTGATCTTTTTATTAGTTCAGCAACAATGAGGCAAATACAAAGCAATGTGATGATAATTCTCACACGTGTCATTTAACATCACATCACAAAATAAATTGCATATTGTAAAATTAAATGGAATTTTACATGTGGGTCAGGAATGCATGTATTAGTTCAACCACACATACAGAGTGCAGTAACAGTAGCTGAACTCAGACAAACAGATGCAGACACGGAGACCGGATAGATGAGAAAACCTGGCAAATATTGTAAAATAAGCCTTGTTTACACAGTATTCTAATCAGTGCTCCAGTTCCCGGTCTTTATCAACAGACGCCCAGTTCCCAAGAATGTAAACTCAGGTTCAAGTCATTTTATTTTTATGTGTAGGTGTAACTGGTTTACAGGCATCAACGATAGAATAATATGAGCCACGTACTCCCACAAACAAGGAAAAATAGAGTAAGATGGAACAAATATTTTGGGTCTTTTTCTTTTACACTTTGGGTCTATAAACCTCTTTCTTTGTATCTACTGTAACCATCTGGTGCACACGGATCAGTGAGCATCTGGATTTTAAGGATGTATTTTGCAAACCGTGATGCCAAACAGTAAGATACGACCATGGGACAGTTTTCAGAAACGGCGGTTGTCCGTTTTGCAAACAGCATCAAAATTCAGCTGTGAAATGTTAACTGTAAGCACATCTCCAACATGATCAGTCAGGAAAAGGGCTAAAACACTGAACACCATGGTCAAACACAGTCCTGGAAAAACAAACATTAAAAGAATCAGATGGGCGCTTACCAGATTGATGACATCACCCTGACTGGATTTCTTTTGCGGGAAACATTTAATGATGATTCAAGGTCTGGGAACACACAATAAAAGCAGAATACTGTAAATTGTGGATGTACACACCTTAAATCATTGGTCCGAAATGGAAGAGGAAGCAAATACTGTAGATCTACAATATTTAACCAGTTTATAAGACACATTCACCATGCTGCAACAATTTAACCCATGAAGACTGAAGCTTGTGTTCTTAAATTAACGTTACTAGCTATGCGGACTTCTGGACTGTTTTGATTTGATTCGATTTCGTGATTTATTCCCACCATGCAATGAAATTTAACAATATATATGAAAAAGCGAAACATAAATAATAATACAAAAATCAACAATCGAGACAATCTTAGATAGAAGAACAGCACAATAGTTTAATTTACATGTCCAAAAAGGGGTGGGAAGAAGTGCAACTTAACATTGGTTTCATCATTTGTGAGTGTGAAAGAAAAGGATCAGGAATGGAAATGTTTGTGCAGCGCAAGAAAATCTCAGAACGACCACAAGGTTACACTGACCACTAGCATTAAATTAACGTCTTCACACATAATACACTTAAAATGTAAATGCAATGGAATCACAGCTTAAGTCACTAGAATAGCATGATTACAAGACATGGAAACCAGAAAATTAAATAACACCAATACAAGACCAGCCACATAAACCAGATATTAACAGAAATATCTAAGGTTTTCTCTTATTGCTCTGTATTTCCCATGAACTGTATCTGTACAGTTCATGGGAAAACATAGAAGCAGATGCGGAAATAGTTTGGATGAATATGTGTCTGCCGTCCTTGGAGATGTTTTGTCTGAGGGAATAAGACAGAACAGACTGACAACACAACACAACATAGCAGCTAACAGCAGTGAAGGCCAGAAACAAAAGGAAGAGCAAGAAAAACAAGACATGCAGCTGGAAAAATGTGATTCACAAAATATAATACAAGCAGTGACAACCAGCGTGCAAACTCACCTCACAATGAGTGTAAAACTGTACATTTTAACCCTTTCATGCATGACTTGTGAGAACCTTAGTCAAGGTTTTTTTCTTCAGTGTTTTTATTCCTCCTTAGGCATGAAAAAAACAATGTGATCGAGTTTTTTTTCTATGGAGTTACAAAAATATCCATGCATTTAATTTTTGAAGTAAAGAAACGTGTTAAAACCAAATATCAGAAAGTGATATGAAAACAATAAAATAAAAACATTTTTAATGCTGCTAATCTGATGTCTTCTCACATTTTAACATATTCTAAGGCTAGTAATTACTCACTTCATGGAGATAATATGCAAAAAAAAACCTTCTTGTCTAACAAATAACAATTGATTTACACTTACACATGTTACTGCAGATCAGGTTTATCAAGAACAGCAAAGTTACAGTAATGGTCTGAATGTCAGTGTATGGGATGGTGCGTAAGTGTTCACTGTGTTGGCTGATATGGAACTAAAACATGAAAACCCATGAATATACAAGAGAACAGCTGGAGAATAACTGTCCACTGTAGTGACCTATGCATGAAAGGGTTAATACATAGCATGTACTGCTTTAACTCTGCTAGCATTAGTTTGTAGTTTGATCAAGCGGAAGGACCTTTGTTGGGCTCAAAGAACATCAACTTGACCCATCCATTAATCTCCCTACCACGAACCCAGGTCAGAACCCCCCAGGAGGATGGAAAACAAGGTGTGTGGTCATCTTGAGGCTTGACTCAGGGAAGAGGACGCCCCTCCCTTGCATAGTCCCAGGAGTGACGCCATTCAAACACCCAGGCATTTCCCTCAATTGGGCATGGGACACAAGTTCAGGCTTGATCACCCTGTAGCAGGCCACCTTTGACGAGGGCGTCTCGTGTTGAAAGGCCGAAACACCCTGTGAGTCAAAGGTACACTACTGATGATGTGTCCCGAAATTTACATCCTTCCCACGTTGGAGATACAGCTCCCATCCCCCTCTCAATGTCTACATTTTACATTTATGCATTTGGCAGACACTTTTTTTCCAAAGCGACTTACAGGGGAAAACCAATCAAATCAATCAATCAATCAAATTTTATTTATATAGCGCCAAATCATAAGAAAAGTTATCTCATGACACTTTACATATACAGTTGGTCAAAACCAGACTCTAAGCCAATTTACAGAAACGCAACCCAGGAGCAAACACTTGTGACTGCTGACAGTGGCGAGGAAAAACTTCCCTTTAACAGCCGAACCCTGGAGCAGACCCAGACTCGTGGAGGATGGCCGTCTGCCTTGACCAGTTGGGGTTAAAGAGAGAGAGTAAAGGAGGAGAAAAAGAGAGAGTGATAGAGATAGAGACTGGAGGAGAAGGGGGGAAGTAGGGGGAGACACATGGATGCAGTTGAGGTTAAGTGGGTGTCATCTCCCTGGAATTTTCATCCACAACTGTAGTCGAGGGTAAGACTGAACCTCAGAGTGGGCTAACTACAACAAACCTGAGGTCCAGTGACTTGGTCTAAGTATTGTGGACTGCTGATTCCAACATCCATATTGGCGACACTACTGATGATGTGTCCCGAATTTTACATCCTTCCCATCAGAGCTGCACAATATATCGTTTTAGCATCGTCATCGTAATGTACGTGTGCGCAATAGTCCCATCTCAGGTCCTGCAATGTAGGAGGCAAATGAACTCAACATGTCCTCATCTAATTTCAAGGGTATGTGACACACACTGCGTACAGCGATCCACTAATCACAATCGTTCTTAATCAGTTCGGAGTGAGTCGCTGGTAACAACACTGAAAAACGAGCAACGAACAAGAGAAAATCACCGTAAACGAAGACCTGGTGCCAAAAAGAAAAGCACAGTCAGTTATCTGGAATTATTTCGGTTACAACAAGGATGATACTGAAACACATGTTCTGTGTCAGCAGTGCCTTGCACCTGTCACCACAACAAGAGGAAACGCAACTAATTTGTTTGACTATTTGCATCCGCACCACACAGCTATTATATCCTCCGAAGTTGTTTTTCATATCGCACTATATATCGCAGGGTTAAAAAAAATTACAATGTCCGTTTTTTCCAATATCGTGCAGCCCTACATCCCATGTATGAGGTACAGCTCCCATCCCCCTCCCAACATCATGGCAAACCTCATGTGCAGACCATCTATTGGCACAATGAACACTTTATATCACTGTTTCACTTCATGTCACTGCCCTGAAATGTGTAAATACAACCAGAAGTCTTTATTTACAGTATTTTACTGGAAGCTCTTTTAAAGGTAGTTCTTTAGTTCTTTAGCAAGTGTCTTTTAGAGTATATATACTAACCTTAATGTCAACCTGGCTACTAACCCACTGTCGTGTTGTGCTTTGGTCTGTTTGTTTGTTTTTTGTCTTTTTGTGCTGTATGTAAAGCTGCTGAATACTTGAATTTCCCTTGGGATTAATAAAGTATCTATCTATCTATCTATCTATCTATCTATCTATCTATCTATCTATCTATCTATCTATCTATCTATCTATCTATCTATCTATCTATCTATCTATCTATCTATCTATCTATCATGTCCTGTGTTTCATGATTCTATAACAGGGTTACATTACTTGTAAGCAACTGAAAACTGACTAAGAAGTAGCAAGGTGGTAATGATAAAGTCCGCATCAGCATGTTTCATGAGGAAAAAAGGTCAATATTTTCACATTTGCCAAGTGTTTTGGCCACCGTTGCATATTAATGCTTAATTCAGTAACTTTTTAAAACAAGTGATTCATTTTAGTGAATGTATTCCCACAAGCCAGGAACATAAAAATTACTCTTTTCATCCTCACACAACAGTGAGGCTAATGTAAAACAATGTGATATTTCTCACGTCATTTAATATCACATCACAAAATAAATTATATTTTGTAAAATTAAAGGCATTTTACAAGTGTGTCAGGAATGCATGTGGGAGATATTTAAGCCTTTAAATAACAAGTTGTGTTTTTGTTTCTTTTCAGCATCCGAACTGTTATCAGTCTGTGGTGAGAGAAGAGTAAACCTGAAGACGCTGAAGCAGTGGAAAAGGTGTTCTCGCCGTTATTTTGTGTGTTTACACATCGAATCTTCTTTCTTAACCCGTAAAGACCCAGTACTACTTTTGTGTCAGTTCTCAAATGATTTTTTTCTCTATATTTAACCTATCTGAAGTGTTTTATCACCATTGATTGTAATAGTATCCTCTTTATTTTGAGTTTTTTCAGTGTAAATTGTATTTTCCTTGTTTTAAATCACCAATCATGTAGACGATGTTCATTAAAGCTCAGAGTAAAACCAAAGGTTATTATATCAGAAACAGAGAAATATGAAGAAAAAGTGACTTTTTTTGTAAAATACATCATAAACTAAACATAAAAACTAGTGTCTCCATCCACTGTCATTGATCCAACTCCATAGGTTTTACTGGTGAATCAATGTTGTAGAAGATGACGGTGTTTTCACGTTCACTATGGAGCCTATGAACGTCCAAATGGGTTATATCTGACGACCATGAAAAGATGATAAACTGTATTTTACACCAGTTATTTCAAAGGATTGATAGGTTTAGTACAGTGGTTCCCAGCCTTGTTTGACTCGTGATCCCATTTTAACATCACAAATTTCTGGTGACCCCAGACATTCAAAATGGAGACATTTTTGCACAAATTAATTTGTTTTTGATCATATAATAGTTTGCTATACTATGTTGCAAATAAACGTTAATTTTAGACAACATTTAGGTTATATAATGTTTATAATGCACCTTCTTGGTGTCTGCTTCTTAGTTTCTCTTGCAGACGTCTTAGCGGGGTCAGGTGAGAGAACAAATCTTTCCATTCTTTGTTCGGTCCAGTTTTCTGACTGCGACTGTGATTGGGTCAATCGAGATATGCCCTCTCAGATATTATATCCTGCATTATCTTTGAACTAGATTTTTACTAGGAAAAGTGTGTTTTGTATGTCTGAATATATATATTCATTGAAAAATTATATTAGTAATTTTTTTTTTGTATCAATTACTAGAAATTTCATGGGACCCCATTTGAATTCCAGGCGACCCCACATGGGCTCGCGACCCCAAAGTTGAAAAACACTGGATAAGTGGATCAGCTGGTATTAAACATTTTAGATCAGTAGATGATTTGGTTCCTTTGGCTGTTTGGGTCCTTATGAGTTAAAATTCTGTAATAGAAATCCTTTATTTTCGACTTCATAGCAAGTGAGCGTAGTGGCCACTAGATGGCAGTACAGTACCATGTGAAAACTCCTTTTGTATCCATGAATATTAACTCTTTCTAAAAACACTTGCACATACTTTTGCATATTAAAGATAATAAAATGAAACAGATTATTTTGTTATTCTTGTTTGTCTGATTCAACTTTTCAAAAAGAAGAAGCATCACATGTTTGATACGTTTATGTAAAGTGATACAGAATGTAATTCGTAGATATTTCGAGCATCTGCAGTAACATCTACACAAATTCTCTGTACATCTGTCATACTTGGCAACTGCAGTGACAGACATTTCGGTGTCAGTCTGATATCGACCTGAAGCCATGAATGCAATGAAATATCCTTGTATAAAACATGGAGTAAACGGGAGAGGAGGCAAATGGCTGAATCTGTCATCAGCCACAGGGAAGGATCTGCTTCATGTGGTCAGCCTTACCAAATTTCGTCCTTGGTAATATTATATATTGATTTAATAGGGAGTTGGTGAGAAGGGCTAAAATAACAGTTGTGGGCTGTCACAGCAGAAGACAAAAGGTTGTTGGGGGAATGCCTTTTGGTGAGGACCTGAAATAGCTGTCGAAGGAATTTGTTTTATTGAACTTTCCATTCAGATCAAATGAATCCTGCTGGCAGTTTCCCCTGCTTTTCCATCTTTATTTAAAATGGAAAATAGATTGGTGCTCTTCCTCCTCATGTTGCTCTCCGGTGTCTGCGTGCAATTAATCAAACATTATACAGCCTCCACCTCCACTAAAGGATCCCAAAGCAAGGAAGAGACGTGGAGAAACAAAGCAGAATAATGCAAAGAACGGAGCAGATGAGACGAACAGATCAAAAGACGGAGGAAGACGACTTTTGACAGGTGGTTATGACTGGACGCTCTCATCTATAAATGTTGGACATGCTTACAGATTTATAAGGCTTTCCAGGGGACATATGTCTGAATGTCTGCCTCATCTGTGGGAAAACTATCCAAAGGGACAACCATAAGTCTCCTACCTTTTTTTTTCTCCTTGTGTTTGAACTCTCCAACCTCTGGAATTGTCACAGCATTGTGCAACTGATACAAGGAGGACATGCTCTCTGAACTATCCTCCCATCCCCTTCCACATGTCTAAAAGTCCTCACTGTACATCTTAGGTTTCACATTTATGCATCTTCTGCACAAATATCTCTGCAGGAGGAAGTTTTAGCATTACGTACCAATGACTGGGATCGTAACTCTATCATCTGAAAAGGGAAAATAAAACTGATTTTTACTTATCTCCGTCTTTTTTTTTTTCCTTTTTTACTTTTAGCTGTCATCTTTTTACTGCAATAACTCCTGAGATCCATGAAAATAATTGACAAACAAGAGAAATGCCAGATGAGGTAAATGCCATCGCACAAATAAAGGCTTGTCTGGGGAAAAAATGTCAAAAAGTCCTGCCATGTCTTTCACAATATTTACATTAGAATTAAGAGATTTCCCCTTATTTATTAAGCTATATTCCTGCGTGACAGACAGATGATTGCACATTAACTATAATTAGAAAGTAAATATAGTTTAGGGAAAATCCTGTTATAAAAAAAAAAAAAAAAAAAGCTCAATGATCATTGTTAAAAACTGAAAACACAATTTAACACCTATGTAAAATAAAATAAGGATATAAAAACCTGGTCCAAGTACAGATATTTTACATGGATCACTCAGATCATGACACTTCAGGCAGAAATGAGTAACTGCTGGTGGTGAACGGTTTGTACGGATGTTTTGAGTCATTGTAAAAATAAAAAAGTGTGTTAACAAAGCAAAGGAAGCAGAATTAATTATTAGTTTGTAAAAAGGGAGTGGGAGTCTATAAGTTATACTAGGTCAAAACACAGTAATGTCCTGTCAGAGAGTGAACTTTAATTGATTGCTATTCCAACATTTATTTCAAAATAAAGTAGCTCCTTGTTTTGGATAATCCCTTATGGTCCAAACTAAAGCAAAAATGAATTTAAAAATAAAAATGTAGGCCATTTAGTAACACTAATCTGTCAGATTGTCTCTAAAATGTCCCGTCAGAGAGATTTCAATCACTGTGTTTTAACCCTACTTCTTCCCACTCCTTTTCAAGCGCCGAATATTTTGTTTGACCGTCTTATATGGTTCTTTGTTATCTGATGATTTTATATGCTCGAAATAAAACTAAACTACCTAACTAACTATTTCTGCATGCCACAGGTATCATTACATATTACACAACTCCGCTACAACAGCCTATCCAGCTCCATCCACGTGTCATTACTGCTAAAATATGGGACCGTTTGTTATTTCAATTGGGCATTATTTTTGTCTTTTCCAGTCCAAATCGACAGGACTTGGCATTGCGTGAACTTTCTTCACCCCTGCTGGTTCCAAACACTTCACAACATCCCAACCATGAACAGACGTGTTTGTTCCACAGTCATAGAAACATAACATTAATGAGTCCAAAAGACAACTGTATCAGCATCTTTGAGAAATAAGCCAGAGGGGAAGGCATGTCTGACAGAGCCGCGGTGGGTTAAACAGAGAGTCGAGGGATGGATATACTGTATAGCCCCAACGGCTATGGAAGAACGGCCCACTTAAGTCACTAAAGACTGCCAATGTGAGGCCCCTGTTTTATCAGCAAATCCTGGCCATTATACGGCTAATGCCTGGCATTGCCTGTGACATCCCCGGTCTTTCTCTGACACGGTTAGCTTTAGCTTCTGTGTCAGTAGAATATACTGAGCTTCACTGAGACATTGAAGTAAAGCACTACTGTATGTGTCAGAGAAAGACAAGTATTTATCCCAAGGATTAGTGAACGCACCGTATGCTCTGAGCGGATGCAACGTATTGGTTTCACAGAGCGTATACACTCTGCAAATTAGTAAAGAATAAAGTTAGATTGAAGTCAGGAAAATGTATTTGCACCGGGATGTGTCCTCACTCCAAACACTCGAGTAACACACATTATTTAGAGGGTTTGTGTCATAGGTGTTGCATAAAAAAATGAGACCTTTCAGCCAGTTCAGTAAATACAATGACAAAATGCGAATGCACTTTACACTAGTTCCAGTTTCAGTTAAAAATTGACTTTTATCTTAATGTTTGTTTGCAAAAAAGAGTCTAATTCAACCATAACGTCACATTTTATTTGACTGTAACTAAAATTCGCCATTTAGTCACATTTTGAGTCTTCCTTCTGTACAAAAGTGACTGAAAGGTCCCATTTTTACACAGGAAACACCTGAGATGCATACCTACTCTATCATGCATGCTGGCGTATTTCTTACTCTACACTATTCCTTAAAAAAAGAAGGAAAGAAAAATGAATACTCTTATGTACTACTTTTGAAATATCAAGAAAATCACAAAGCAGGAAATTGAGTAACATGTATGATTTAGAAGGTATGTACTATAGGTGCAGTCGATACAGCGTCAAAATTGCAGTTTTGCAAATATATTATCATATATTTCCTTTTATCATAATAGTAATATTCTCCAATGATACATAAACTGTATTTTACAGGTAAATAAAACATGCTCATTCAACTGTAACATTGGCCAGACTTTAATGTCCCCTTCTGTAAATATCCCATTTTTTTGTAGGAAGCCCTTTCTTTATCATGTATGTTATCATAATTCTTATTCTGTGGTATTCCTGGAATATGAAAAATTAGTATTTCATTTTTTTTTCATAGATAGGAAGTCTGCCTTTTTTTTAATCCTAAGAAACGTAAACAGCCACTGGCGACCAAAAGCATCTACTGATCTTAAGCGCTAAATAACATTTGAACGACTAATCCTATCATTGCATTGAAATAATTCAAGTATAATTATGTTTCTCTGCTTCAGATCAGCGGCTCACCCTCATGCGACGTGGATTCACCAATAAAACTCATGAGATCTGACAAATGACCAATTGTAGACGCTTGTTTTAATGTTCATTTAAAGACCATGAACTATTTACAGACCATCTAGAGAAAACTGTGAGAAAAAATGGCTTTTTCAGCAAAATATATCATATCATGATAAGTCATGCTCGTGTAGTTTGCCTTATTTTGATTCTATACAGTCTGTCAATCTACATCCATTCATAATGATGACATTAGACTGAGTAAAACTTGCATTTAAGCTAAATTTGACGCCTTTATTAGCAAATTCTCAAGCAAGTTAGCAAGTTCTCAATGCCTGTATTTATTTGCAATAAACCTTCAAATATGTTCTAAAAATTATTTTTATGATTATTAGTAATCATAGTATTACTGCTATGTCTTTTAAAACAGTAAAAACACAAGAATTACAATTAAAAAAATAAACCATGAATGAAAACTAGAATGAAAAAAGAAAAGTTAAATCTGCTCTGGTGCAACATGTTACCCATACATTTAACTAAAACACATTCTTGCTTCAGTATTACAATCAAAAACTTAAAATGGTTGTAAAATATGACCTCGACATCATTAGTACTGTCTCTTTTCACGGAGCAACAGTTGTTTACTTTAACCACAAATGTCTAGATGTCTGTCGGTATTTGTTGCCAAACCCAAACTCTTTCTCGTTACGTCAAACTTGTGCAATAGAGAACATAGAAACGCAGACACATTTATATCTATGTATTAAAGTTCGCATACGATATCAAAGCGTCTCCACTGTGATGCAAACCCTTAACCCTGATAATAACTGTACCATGCTCTTCTCACTGAGCCATAGAAAACCATATGTTGCGCATTTTGTAACTTGTCAATCACATTGTGTCAGCGTTTTATAGTTAAGTTGCAACAGAAATAGACAACAAAGGGCAGGATTAGATGGACCACACATGACTATTACCAAAGAGACACACAAACACACACTCACACAGCGCTGCATGCGTGACAGCTCTAAGCTTTTGTTGTGTTTTGTCTGACAGCGGCAGTAAAGTAGTAATTGAGAGATTAGCTCTAAGGTGCTATCATGGCACTCCTTTGTTTGGTCCCTCCCTTATTGGTCATACAGGATGCTTATAGCATGCGTGGGAAGAAGTCAAACTGGTGTAGTTTGCCTTATTCTGATTCTATTCAGCCTGTCAGTCTACATTCATTCATAATGATGACAATAGACTGAGTAATACTTGCATTTAAGCTAAATCTGACGCCTGTATTAGCAAATCTGTGCAGTGCAGAATGAGTGTCGTATTGAATATGCTCATAATGCCTGAATTTATTTGCAATAAGCCTTAAAAGTACTATTAGTAGTAGTAGTAGTATTACTGTTATATCTTTTAAAACAGTAAAAACAAAAGAATTACAATAAAAAAATAAATAGATCATGAAAAGAAGAGACTATAAAGAGTTAAAAAGCAGATCTGGCGCAACATGTTACCCAAACACTTAACTAAAACATGTTCTTGCTTCAGTATTACAATGAAAACCTTAAAATGGTTGTAAAATATGACCTAGACATTATTAATACTGACTCATTTCACCGAGCAGCAGTTGTTTACTTAACTGCAATCTCACAACAAACAACAGACAATAGCATTTAAGCTAAATTTATCGCCTGTATTAGCAAATCTGTGCAGTGCAGAATGAGTGTCCTATTTTATATGCACATAATGCCTGTATTTATTTGCAATAAACCTTAAAATTTATTGTAAAACGTATCATTATTAGTGGTAGTATTATTACTGTTATATCTTTTAAAACAGTAAAAACAAAAGAATTACAATTTAAAAAAAAAAACATGAAAAGAGACTTAAGAGTGAAAAAGCAGATCTGGTGCAACATGCTACCCAAACCTTTAACTAAAACATGTTCTTGCCTCAATATTACAATGAAAACCTTAAAATTTATTGTAAAACGTATTATTATTAGTAGTAGTATTATTACTGTTATATCTTTTAAAACAGTAAAAACAAAAACATAAAAAAAATAAACTATGAAAAGAAGAGACTACAAAAAGTTAAAAGCAGATCTGATGCAACAAAACAAACATTTACCGAACTAAAACACGTTCTTGCCTCAATATTACAATCAAAACCTTAAAATAGTAGTAAAATATGACCTTGAAGTTATTAGTACTGACTCGTTTCACTGAGTAACAGTTGTTTACTTTGACCACAATGTCATAATAAACAATAGACGATAGCATTTAAGCTAAATTTGACGCCTGTATTAGCAAATGTGTGCAGTGCAGAATGAGTGTCGTATTGAATATGCTCATACAGTTCCCAATTAATCTGCAATAAACCTTAAAATGTGTTCTAAAAAGTATTATTATTACTGTTACATCTGTTGCTGCTCTCATTATTCATCTCATTTCATAACCATTTCTGATTGCACTACCGCTGCCATTATAAATAGATTTATACACTTCATATTGTATCATAGTTTTTTCTTTATACCACCTATTTTCATTCTATTTTTACCTCTTTTTTTAAAAAAATTACATGGCTTTTTGATTACAAAAAGAGAGAGAAACAATATCTCAGTTCTCTGTACCTCCTATGTATCTAGTGAATTGACTAATTAAAAATAAATAAATAACTAAAAATCTTTGAATCTATTAAAACTTCATCATCAGAATAGAAGATCTGACCTTGAGGGCTTGATGGAACTTATCCTCGACAGACTCGTACCCAGCCCTGTTCCCTCTGCCACATACTTTTTTTTTTCTTTTTTTCTCCTCTGTGCCAACACTGAGTCAACAGAGACATTTCATGTGGTTATGGGATGGAGGTAGGGGGAGATATTTCTCTCAAACCCTGCATGTTTACCCCCTAATCCCTGAGAAGAAGTTCACAAGCGTGAGAGAAGTACTGGGAGATTTAACTGCCTCCCAAACCTGTTCAGTTTACCGCTCCCCTTCTCAGCTCAGCCACATGGGGGTTGACTTATTCCGGGGAATTTTCTTTGCATTTGTAAGAATATAAATAGTATTCCATCTTGACCTCGAGAATATCTAATATACTTTAAAATATTTGCATGTTGTTTGCAGTTTTTAATCCTAAAGATCTCTCTTAAAAAGCCGGAAATACAGTTCAGAGCCAGTACTGTATATTACAATATAATAATCGTGTGTAAATACATGTTGTCCATAAAGTTGGAATAATTTTGCTTTTATTCCTATTTATTCTCATTGATAATCACTTTTGAGTCCCAGTTACACTTTATCTATCAAGAATAAATCACATTGTCACAATCATTTCATGACAAGAAGTAGAATATAAATTTTATTCCAACTTTGTGTGCAACAGTATAATTGTTGATTGATAAGGATATTAAGTATTATTTGGTAATAACTTGTATTAACTCGAATAGCTACAGGTAAAGTAACTGGAATTACATTTGTTTTTACTGAGAATTCATCCGTTGGTTATTTTCTTGATCTTTTCTACTATTTTTACTCACTTGTTTGGTTCATAAAGTATCAGAAAATGAGGAAAAATACCCATCAGTTATTCTCAGACATTCAGTTTACTTCATCGAGAAGCATGGAATCCCAGAAATACTCTCTTTTAATGCCTACTTTCATAAAAACACGACTGAAGGTGATTGGTCTGATTCTCAGATTACCCAGGGATGAATTTAACAGATAAAAGAATAATTACAGTGTTAAAAAAAAGAGGATAATTTAGATTAATACTACTATTACTGCTATATTTCACATCTCATCACTTTACATTAGCCTCATTGTTGTGCTAGGATGAGAAAAATAAAAGTGGCTTTGTGATGAGTAATGGTTACCTGTTTTTTTTTTTACAGCCTCAGTAAAGTACATCATTGTGTTTTTCTCTTACTTTTTACCACAACTCACTGTTGTCCAAAGATGAGGCTCGCAAATCATCGCTCCTTGGCTCGATTCCCAGCCGCAAAACGACCGGGCCAATCCTTAAAATACTCTCAGAAGTGAACACGGTTGAAATACTTTGACTGGTAATTATGGTAAAAGAAAAGGAACCTGAAATGATCCATTATAGGTGTCTGGGTCTATTACTCATTCTCATGCATCCAAGCACAGTTTTCAATTACATACTTGCTGGCATGATTGAAATGAGTAATGCTGAATTTCCATTTCTGCTGTGTTTGTAGTATGCAGCCTTTAGCCAGACGAGAATATTTAATGTGCTAATTTGCACATGTATATAACAGGACAAAAAGAAATAAAACATTTTAAACATTGTGCAGTAGGTCGGATGCTATAAATGGCTTAATCAGTTGAATAAAATGCTAAAGAATTAAATGTTAAGATAAAATTTTTACAGAATATTTTATACAATCTTATATTTAAAAGTTGAAGTGCGATACACTCAAAAAAATAATTAAGCCAAAAATCTTGACTTTATGTATTTTAATTACATGTAAATTTTCCATGTAATTTTATTACATAAGTTTAATGTAAAGAGTTGCATTTAATACAAAGTTTTTTCTCATATTGAGTCAATATGAACAAATTAAATACCTTCAGTCAGATTTGCTTTAGTTAATGCAAACTTCTACATAAACTGTGTTTGACTGTGACGCCCAGCCTTTTTATGTGATCTAGTAAATAAAGTTTACTTTATTTGTTTAGATTCACTTTATACAAAGCATATTCACATTATGTTTGACTTTTTTGGATAAATAAACTTTAAATTTCATATATTTCAGTTACATTTTACTTTAAAATATTACTTCATGTTTATTAGAGCCAAGAATCATTTTTTTGAGTGTACAGTGAAATGTGGTTATTCCTTCCCACTGCTTAATACGGGCTCATACACTGTTGTCCATAAAGTTGGAATAATTGTGTTTTCAGACACATTCCTGTTTTTATTCCTATTTATTCACATCAATAATCACCTTTAACCAGGTTCAATGAATACATACTGAGTTCCAGTTACACTTTATTTCTCAAGAATAAATCACAGTGTTACAATCATTTCATGAGAAGCACTAAAAATAGGACCTATATTATTCCATCTTTATGGGCAACAGTGTATACGAGATATAGGGATAAAAGGTCAAATAAGGAAACATTTACTTTGTTTATTAAATTTTGTTGGACACATAAATCGTATATGGTTAAATCAGTGGTTCCCAACCTTTTTTGGCTTGTGACCCCATTTTAATATCACAAATTTCTGGTGACCCCAAATATTCAAGATGGAGACATTTTTTTGCTAAACTTAATTTGTTTTTGATCATGTAATAGTTTGCTATACTATGTTGCGAATAAATGTTAATTTTAGATGACATTTAGTCTACATAATGTATATTATTATGGACGGAGGCAGAAAAGCCAAGTGCACAAAGTGAGAATTTTATTTTCCTTGGTCAGGATATATACAGTCAGTCCAGCTTATATATACAAGTCTGCAAATTAATACTGAACAAACAACAACTCAAACTATGAATTATGAAAGAACTGCAGCATCTGAAACCGACCACAATGAACATTTGAAAGATAAACAGTACCGCAACGCTTCAGTTTCAGCTTCAGAGTTTGTCATGTCTCATGTATTGTGACTGTCTCTCTCAACTCACTAGATATTTTTAATTAGTAAGTTTTTATTTTTATCAATTACTAGAAGTTTCAGGCAACCCCACTTGAATTCCAGGCGACCCCACATTGGGTCCTGACCCCAAGGTTGAAAAACACTGGGTTAAATGGTTCCTTTTGGTCTGATATATACTGTCTTGGTTGACAATGGTTGAAAATAAATATGATTTCCTGCTTATTAATAGTGTTTATGGTGTTGATATTGGTGCAGATATTTTCTTCTTACTCCACCATGCTAATATAGAAGCACTGAAGTCTCACCGCCTCAAAAGTATGACGGTTTTCGAAAACAGTGCGTTTATGTATCTGTTTATTTAGTTGGAGCCCTTTAAGATAATCTTCATTTGCATATGCGTAACAACACACCATGAATGCCTTTGGGAAGTTACTTTGCAAGGTTTACATTGTAAGGTCAACACTAAACTACACTGAAAACAAGAAAAATGCACACACAGATTTATACTTAGCCAAAGATTTAATATCAAATCTTAATCCGAACCTGGGAGGTTTGGGTATGGACGATATTCTCCCAACGTCACACTGAGAAAGCCAACAGTGCGCCGCCGCCGCATAACTACATCACTTTACCAAAAGTCTCTCTGTCGCCCCTGATCTTAGCTGGAGTCTCTGTGTGCTTTATATTTGCCTATACTTCCCAAATCCCTCAGAGCAAACAGGAGCGTGAGCAGATTAGCTTAATATCATCCTTAGCACTAAACACACAAAAATGAAATGTCATCCGTGTCCCGGGGTATCGTCAAAATAAGAAAGTCAAACCAGGTCTGCCCTAGTGGATGTGGTGCAAAGGCCAACGCTTCAATCCAAAAATAATTACATCTATCTATCTCTCTATCTCTCTATCTATCTATCTGTCTGTCTGTCTGTCTGTCGTTTCGTTCTATCTATCTATCTATCTATCTATCTTAGCAACATTTACTTTGAAGGCAGAGGGGGAAACACTCTAATCAATAATCTGGCTACTTCTTTGTGCTTGGCCTGGGAGTCTTGAAAATAGGCAAATGACTAAGAATAAGAGCTAAAGCTAATAAGCAGACCATGGCTAATCTTTTAAACAAACCTCCTTTCTCCCCATGCGGCCTTCTTTCTTGCATTATAAATAATGTATATTTTGCCAGCAACACACCTCCCAAAACCCCCCCAACACACACTTGTATACACACACATCACCCCCCCCCCCCCCAATGTCTCTTTTGACTTCTGAGTTGATGGAAGAGTTCAATCTGGTCTTCAAATACATCTTATTTTCTGCCCTCCCCCAACCTTATTGGTTTACTTTAATTAGTGATATTGAGGGCAGGGGCAAATGAAGAGGAGGGGTGGTGGTGGTGGTGGTGGTGGTGATAAAGGAAGGGGATTGGGGTGGCGTAAATACTGAAAACAAACAAGAGAGCTCAATGGGAGGATGGCGTCGGGTGCAGTCCCAATGCCGCTGCGCAGACGGAAGGGGACACATGGTGTAAGCAAACACTCGTAATTGCATTAGATTCCCCTGGCACACGGGTAATCTAGCCTTCCCCTCTCCCAGAACACAACAGGACACATCTCCCGCTTCCCGCACTCGCTTTATCACTCTCTCAACTTTACAAATTATTAATGTAAAACCTACAGAGCTGTCATTGATCATTCAGCAGGTACGACAGAGGACTAATTATCATTTAGGAAACAGAGGAGTGTCAGGTTCACTCCAAAAGCAGCATTCGTGTGTGTATTTGAGTCTTCCAATGCATGCATAATCGTGAATGTGTATGCACATGAGGCTGTGTGACTGTGCGTGCATCCCATTAAACAGTTGTCCTGTTTGATATTTCATTCCTCAGCCCACATGTCTTGAGAGTATGAGCAAACACATTTGCTTGAATGGGATGTTCCCTGAGCAAACGGGAGAAATCTGGCCCTGATATGAATATCAGTGACAGTCGGTGATAATTGGGATGGGATGTTTTTGCTCCTTATTGAGACATCTACCTTACTCAGACCTTATAAAATGCCCTACACGGATTGACATTATACATAAGACCTATTCTGTGTTGACCTTTTTCTCTAACCCTGCAGTGTGAACATCTGCTGTAGCTGTAAGAAAAACTAGATCCACTAGGTGGTGGTGTGATATTCTCAATAAAAAAAAAAAAAATCCACACATCCCCCATATAAATACTCACAGCTAATACTATCAAATCTTTTAAAACATTTGTTTGCCACTGCAAATACACAGAACTTTTTTTATAGAGTTAGTACAACAAAACTACCAGACTGCTGTGTTTACTTGAATTTAGCGTTTTTAATCAAAACTATACTTTGTCTGTTATTCAAGTGCTTATGTATACTCTATTTTGACAGAACTCTTAGCTTTACATTGATATTTTCAGATACTCGTCTTGTGTCTTTAAGTTATGCTCTTAGACAGGCTGATTTATAGTAATTATATCAGCAAAAAGAGGTTTAAAACTTAAATACACATTAAACATGGAATTGAGGGAGCCGAGTCGGCGTCAGACACAGGTATCCGATCAGAACCGTCCCCGTGGGTTTAACTTTAAGATGTTTAATAAGGGGAGAAAAAAAAACCGCTGCTGATTCACAAAATGGTGTCGGAAGCAGAGTGAGGTCACTAAAACATTAATGAAAGGGACTGTCAGGGAAAAGTAAGATGGTGTTTAGGGGATATGTGAGGATTTGAGGGAAAGCCGCATTGCCAGGGGGTTTACATTTGTGTGGCCTCGAGGCTCGTATAACAGAAAATAAACAATGCTTCCCAGTGATTAGGACTTCTTTAAGGCACTCAAGGTACATAGTCTCAGGTTTATTTTTGAGCACTTTGATCACTCACAACAAGCTACAACATTTGCACTAAAAGACTTGTTTTTGCCCCTTTTTACCGAGGCGTGTTCCGTTTTTTTATTCATGGGAAAATAGCAAAAAAAAGTGCAGCCCGGTATGAGATGACTTCATCGTTTCAATCTGACTGATTACGTTGGTGCACTGCACACAATTAGCTTCTATTGACTGCCCTATAATCACTACCACTGGGATTAACAGCAACGCACACAAAATGCTCCATCTCTAATGACTGACAAACAAATAAGCCAAGAAAAAAAAAAAACAGGCCAAGAGCTCCGGGAACACCCACCAAGTTGCTTTTAAAGTAATATCCCCTAAGCCACGGACACCCCGACAGAGTCTGTCATGTCTAACCTGGCTCCTCACCTGTTTGGAACCAGCCAAATAGTCCAGGGTAATCCCTCATCCCCAGGGCACTGGAGGCAGATTTACCCACCCCAGAGTTCAGTCCTGCCCTGACAAGTTAAAATACAGCAGGGGCCACTGGAACACCCACAGCCGCCTGTCTATTCAATTTTTTTCTTTCTTTTTTAGTATGAGAACCAAGCTTCAAATCCAGCAAAACGGTGAAGTCTGCAAACACTTAAAAAAAAAAACACATAACAACTGAAATATCACACAGGAAAGAATTACCTTGTTGGTAAAAGCTAAGTCGACAGTATAAGTAAACAATCCCGGAGTAGGTATCGCCGACGCTGATTTTATTACACTCAGACTATGAACAATATGGTGCTATATAAATAAAATGGAATGTATTTGAAGACTTTCAGGTACATGTTTCACGGCCAGTGAATGGAAAAGCAAACGGCTGAAGCTTTGTTTTCTCCGAACGTTACTGAGCAAACAAGGAGCTCAAGTCGTACTCAGGTAGTGTCTGGTCCTGGAGTTTTAATTTATGTATTTTTATGTGGCATCTCACAGTGAATCCGTATTATCCTCCAGTTATTATTCATTCACATCCACTCATTCATATCCACGCGTGATGTGTAAAACTGACTGAGATTTTAGATTTTAAGTTTTTTTTTTAATTTTTATTTGCTCTTAAATTATGGAATTACCTACTTTTGCACATTAGGCATGCTTCTTCAGTGTCCTTTTTTTTTGGTTTTTGATCTAGCTCTTGTTTTAGTGCTTTTATTGTTTTATATTATTTATTTGGTAGTTATGCTTTATTTCAGCCATGGTTGTTCTTAAAGTGCTTTATAAATAAAGTTGAGTGGAGAATTTGTTCATTTTTATCTCTCTTATTTTATCTATTTGTTTGCTGTAAGAGCACTTTATTCTCAAAGTGCAACAATAAAAGCATTATCTTATCAATCATATTCTTAATTTTTTTTTTTTTTCATTTTCTTTGTCGTTGCTGTCTGTGTCCTCATGCAGCATTGCACTGTTTTGCCGGTACATGCACTTCTCAATAAACGATACCTAACATGTTAAGGTTGGTGAATTTGGCACTAACATGGTCTGATGCGAAGGAAATGTATGACTCATTACAGAGATGGGGAGGCAAGTCATTTTTACCGCCTCTGTTTGCGTCCCACCTGGTTAGCAAGCGGGCATGGCCTCATCTCTCGGCTCATTAAGAAAGAATAAGAGCAAGACGGATCAGCACTCTAACCTCTAATTGGACTGCTTCAAAGACAATTTCAAGTGGAAAATGTTGCTTAATGACGAGTTGCGGAATCGCATTGTATATTTCAACTTCAGACACTTCATTGTCTGAGATCAAATCTGCTGCTGCAGGAATAAAATATGTTCAGTCGGACACATTTAACACCAGGTCGATGCTGTGCAAAGACATTATCCTGTGCTTTGTTGTGTGACTGTCCTGTAAGTGCAGTGGAGGTTTAGTGACACTAGGGGGAGCAGTGTTATACAAAATAAAGAGTGGCTGAAAGAGTTGCAGAGACAAAGAACATTTCACTTGGTGCAGGATGAGAAGTGAACCCAAACACATATCAAATGGTCGGAAAATAAAGTTTTATAGTCTATATATATGTTCTTTTATCTGTTTTTATGCTGCTTACACCAGCACTTATTTCCGATTTACCTTTATTTATTTGTATTTTTATGGATTTCTTTGGTCTAAATTCTATTTTTTTTACTATAGTTTCTCATCTCGCCATTGCCTTTTTTCTGGGTCCTGAGTAACTAGTTTTGTTCATTTGTCCATGTACTTTTACATAATACTACTACTACTACTACTAATAATAATAAAATCTCCTTGAATCCTTGATTAGTGCTAATGCCACACGTTAGGGAGAATCACTCCAAATAAAAGTTCATGACATTAAACAAGTTTATTTTAGGCTGAGAATGTGGCTTAATGGGATCCACTCCTACAAAATGCAAGAATAGTGCATAAATAACAACCGGTGACATTGATAAAAGTATTAAGCTCACATTAATCACTGTAGATTTAGCCTCAGAAATGACTGTGTTCAACATGTTTGTGATTATGGAATCTATTTAGTACGGAAGAGGATTAGGGCCACTGGAAAAAAAAATTCAATTAAGGTCCAATATATTCTTTTTATTGTTATTATGAGAAGAGAGTCAGAATTCTGAGAAAAAAGTCAGAATTCTAAAAAAAAAAGTCAGAATTCTGACAGTAAAGTCAGAATTCTTTTTGCTTCCTTGAATTTTCATTTCTATATTATGTTGTGCAAAGAAGTCAATTAGCAGCAATCAGGAAGCTTGAACCATTTCAATATTTGGAATAAATCAACAATATTTTTTTTTTTTTTTTTTTTTAAATTCTGAGGAAAAAGTCAGAATTCTGATATTTGTCAGAATTCTGAGATTAAAATCAGAATTCTGAGATTAAAGTAAGAATTCTGAGAAAAAAGTCACAATTCTGACTTTTTTTCTCAGAATAACAATAAAAAATATATATTGGACCTCATTTTTTTTTTTTTTTCCCAGTGGCCCTAACCCTCTTCCGTAATTTAGGTTTAATGCTTTAATGAGGAAAGTTTTGTCTCTATTGTCTATTTGCTTATTTTGTCATAACGGTCTTATTTTGACATAGAAGATACTTGAAGGCGGATGTAGTGTCATTTATTTCTTTGCATTACAGGCTATTTGTCACCGCCGATGCAAAAATCCGATTACACACTTTAACGTATTTAACATTATCAATATCTCACACATTAATCTGCCAGTTTTAATCATTTGTGTCATGTTATTGTTAAACGGTTGAAGTAAAAGTGAGTAAATTGAGCTTTAAATACAGGTTAGACTGTAGCTCTGGCTGTCAGGATGCTTTAACGGCAGAAGCCTCTCACAACCATTAGTCTTTTTCTTATCTGCCAACTGTAACCACATTAATCACACGGCTACATTCAAGCTTTTAAATATTATCCCAACCTTCATGTTCACAATTTGTTTTAATGGCGGGCCTATGCTCAGATAAGAAATAAAAATTAGAACAGCATTAAATGGAGTCTGTTCAATTTGATACAGTAAAAGCTATTTATCTTGATTAGCATGAAGACACTGTGGGCTCCTTCATAACGTTTTATCTTTGACAAGGCTTTTTGTGCGTCGCTGTGTCTGCGTCTGTGCGTGTGCCTAAACACTGTGGAGGCGACTACATCTGAATTTTATTTCGCTTTTACCATGTGTGAAATGGATTTCCTTTCGAAGAATCTTTCCATGGTCTTTAAGTTCATTTGGACATTTTGTTTGTTTTGACTCGAATCCCTCAAATCCTTTTTCTCTCTGCTAAGAGTAAAAGAACTTATTTTCTTAAAAACAATTATTTCCCATGAGCATCCGTCTCTGATGCTTTTTGCCAAGATATTTTTCTCTCATCCACAATATTTCTTTGAGCCTTAATTAACAGAATGAGGATTTAGTGTCCTCCAATTGTACAGCTCAGAGGACAAATTTGAACCCTTGCAGATCTCCGCTTCCAAATTAAAATGAATAAGTTTAAAATGGGAACCAAAACACATAATCTTAATTAAAACGCCGTCGCTGCCAAACTCTCTGTGGTGTAACATTTTATTGAAAGCTGAACGCTGACTGCATGCATGTGTGTGTGACCTGCACTCCAACCATATAGCATCATCCAGGGTTTGCACATTACTCTATGTGTGCATAAAAAGGGTGTGAGCAACTCCCCTATTTCTGTCTTGGATGTGGTTTTAAGACAATATTTTACTGCCAATATTGAATCACTTTAAATTGGACCATGTGCATGCCAGAACATGGCAGTCTTTTCTTTTAGAAATTGATTTTTGGCAGGGTCAGAAAAGCTGAGAGGCGGCATTTAGACAATAATATAGTAATGGAACCTCCCATGTAATATCCCTTAGTGTTCTCATTTATTCAAAACAGGGTCATGAAGTCATGTTTCAGTGGTTTACAAAATACTGAGCACCGTCCTATGGTTTCTGCAGGTATTAGCAAATCTAATTTAATGCCACTTTAAACAAATTTAATGCCCATGTCCAACTGCAGACAGAGTTTTATATGGAGTTTTATGACAGTTTACCGTCAACAGGCTTTAACCAAGTTCTGAATTGTTCCTCCTCCTTTAATCACTTCTACTTAAACTTGCATTTTCTCATTTTTCCAACATTTGCTAATATTCCTTCCGCTCTTTTGCCACGGCATGAGCACGCTCACAGCACGTTGCATTCCAAGCATCTGGTGATGTGACTTCATGTATCGGCCATAAACAAAAGCCAATTAAATCATCACACTATACTTCTGATCAAAATTATTAAATGTTTATATAACCAAAATAAATCATGAATAACGACGCTTTTTTTTTCCATCAAGTGTATTTAATTTTTTAATGCCTCTGGACATTGAATTTAATGCTTTTTAACGCCATTTAAGGCCTTAATTTTCACAAAATCTATTTAATGACTTTTAATACTTTTTAATGACCTGCAGAAAGCCCGTCTATATTCATTTAGCTCTTTTAACTGTATTAAATGTATAGTTAGGGCTGTGTGCTCCACTTTTATGATGCATTTACGGTGCTGACAGATACCAGTAAGTACTGAAAGATAATTTATTGTCCAGCATAGATACCTGAGCAGTAAATCTGCTGAACATCAAGATCTAATAATGACTGTAAAACACAACACTACACAAATATGTGGTTTTCCATCAGTTATCAATGTCTTAGCACTATACTGATGATGATGGTAATGATGATGATGATGATGATGATGATGGTTGTTGTCATTAATTATTATGTTTATTTTCTACAATTTACTTTTTTATACGACATTATGATAATTTTCCTGAAAGATCTGCAGCAGTGATTATTGCCATAGTGATATGACTGTTTTTGTCTTTAGGGTTTAGTTTGTTTACATTGTCCAAAAAAAAAAAGAAAAAAAAAAACAAAAAACATTTCAGTGTTTTGTTGTATAAAAGATTTTAACCTTATAAGTGAATATTCTACCTCTATATTTCAGAAATGCTTGGTCATCTGGTATGTATTTGACATGTTCTAGTCCTAAAACAGCATCTAACCTCCTGATGTATTAAGGCAATCAAATTATGTGATATTTATTGTGATAATTACTGATATTGACATGATAGGAACATTTTTATCATGATTTTTGTTCAAAAGTCTCCCATTGAACCAAAACATTTTTTATCCTTCTCATAATCACATAAAAACCTCTGATGATCTGTTTTGCACAGTTTTCATACTTCTCTTATTATTAAAAGCAATTTTAGCTTCATTCAGGAACTAATATCAGAGTAAAATTATTAATATTGGTAGCATTTGGGACCAGTACCCACCCTTGTATATAGTGCATCTTAATAGTTCAGTTATTTGCTTAATAATTTATTCATTTAAAGGTATTTTTGGCCTTTTTACCTTTATTAGAGAGTGTGTAGAGAGTCATGGATCATGTGGGATGTACTTTACCTAGTGAAGAAGTGTCACATCTTGCTGTATCACCATAAATTATAACTGCAAACATGTTTTTTGATCCAGCACAAACGTCCAAGGTAACTTTACAGCCTGCTAATATAGTTTATTGAGATGTTAAATGTGCTACTAATGACATATTTGCAAAAGTGCAGGAGTTTAATAAAGAGATAAAGGTCAGTAACAGTGCCTTCTACCCTGGTTTGACTGCCAGTAGCTAACACATATGTAGTGAAAACCTGGGCCGACACTTCCTTAACTCATATCTGTATTCTGTCCTGATGTCTGTGTGATCGGCGGGAAAATTCAACAGAAAATGACCGTAAACACCTGAAAAGTCAAAATGAAACGTTACAGATCAGCTCCTCAGACCTGCTGTCTTTTAACCCGAAGCAGGTTCACGTCAGTCTTAGCAAAGGTGGTTCGTCTAACTTGGGTGAATTATGTTTCAGCTGTGTGGTAAAGATGTTCTTAAAAAGTACTCAATGGAAAACACATCGTAAAATTTTATGACATCAAGGCGTCGGTGAAAGGAGAGCGCAATAAATCTCCGATCTCCTTTTCAGGATCCATTTGTTGACCATATGATTCTTGTGTCAGGTGGAGGAGGTGCTCGGCGGAGTTGACCTTTCAGCAGTGAGTGATGGTACGCTCTGGAAATCTACTTGTTTTCTATAGTTGGCTCCGTCACTGACTAAGGTTGGTTAGTGTTTTTCAACTTAATTCGAGTAAACCCAGTGAAATTAACACACTGTCTTTGTCAAATAAAAGAAAAGCCTGATGAAATTGCAGTCAAAAGCACATAAGAACCAAGCTAAAAAAAAAAAAAAAAAAAAAACCTCAAGAAAACCACAATCCACGGTTAAAAACCTGCTTGTGATTTAATGCATCTAAAATTGACAGTCGTTGATACCTTCAGTCTATCAGTATATTTAATTGCAGCCTTTGAGAAATCTCACATCCGTCAAAATCTAAAGCATCCATCAAGTCATATAATCTCCTTGTGAGCAGCAAAGGGTCACGTCAGTCCAAAACAAATGTACACTCTGGTCCCTGTGGACTATGAGAGCCAGCTCAACAATGCTATTGTTCCTCAGAGGGATCTACAGTTGATTAAGTGCCCTGTTGAAAGAGCAGTTGCCAAAGGAATACTAAAATGTCAGAGCAACAATGGTTGGTCAAGTGCCAGCGGTCATTATCCACTCTACTCAACAATACTGTACATTAACAATTTAGAAATTAACATTATAGATGGTTAAGTGAGACTCATGGTACTGTCAATGAGTTTTAATGTTGAATATACAGTCGCAGAAAAAAATTATTAGACCATCAAAAGTCAACAAAAACAATGGTTATGCAATCAAGTACTAACTCCTGTGTGTGTCATGTGACTAAAACAGACAGAAAAAAAAAACATGGAATGCCTAAAAGCACTGTTTTTGTCAGTACAATGTCATAGCTATTGATGTAAGAACTGAAGTGATTTTGTTTATTATCAAGAAAACATGGAAAATGGACAGATATCAGCTCTGAAATTAAACTACTATGAGCTATTTTTGTTGTTATCATTATATTTGTCCAAACAAATGTACCTTTAGTTGAACTAGGCATTAAAATGAACAAGAAATTGAAGAAAACAAGGGGGGGATCTCGTAATTTTTTCCCACGACTGTATGTATTTCAATCCCTGAGACTAGGGGTGTCAAAGTCATTTTAGTTCAGGGGCCATATTCAGCCAAACATGATGTGAAGTGGGCCGGAACACTAAAATAATAACAATAATATATAATGTCAACTCTAAACTTTTCTCTTTGTTTTAAAGTGAAAAACGTATAATTACGTATGAAAATATTTACATCTACAAATGATCATTTTAAAAAAAGGTGAATAACTTGAACAAATATGAACAATTTGAAATTTGTTAAGAAAAATAAGTGCAAATTTAACAATATTATGCCTCATCTTCTCATTTATACATGTAAAGAAGTGGTGTCAGGTACAACAAACCCTACCCCTTGCACATACTTCACCCATTATAAGTAAAGGGGAAGATTTTAAAAATTCATAAAGAAATTTGAACTTTGATCAACTGTTCCCAAAATGTAATGAGATCCATTCTGAGTCACTGGCAATCTCTAAACCAAATTTGGTATGAATTCAACCAATAGTTTTGCTGCTAGAGTGTTAACAAACAAACAAACTGAACCAAAAACAATACAATATATTGATCACAGGACTTGATCACAGTGAATCTACAAATACGCAAAACATTTAATAACAGGCAGAATATGTGTAAAATTATACTTTTTTTCGTAAGACATTTCAGGTTGTTCATATTTTCTCAGGTTATTCACATTTTTTATGAAACGATAGTTTGTAAGTGTAAACATTTTCATATATTGTTATTTTTTTTCACCACTATAACAAAGACAAAAATTTGGAATTGTCATTATTTATAGGTTATTATGATAGTATTGTACTGGTACTTGAGATTGAATTGGGCTGAATGTGGAACCTGAACTAAAATGATTAATATCTTCATTGTAATTTTTGCATTTCACAAATTTATCCCAGGGGCCAAATTGGACCCTTTGGCAGGCCAGTTTTGGCCCACAGGCCTTATGTTTGACACCTGTGCTTTAGGTGAAGGCAAAAAAGGTTCGGTATTTATTTGGCTTTATTCACAAATCAGTCACTTTCATTAAAAATAAAATTTCCCTAAATGCCATATGTGACTCACTAATTGGCCTACTTCAAATCCAGTACTTGATCCATGAAAGTTATCATTTTGAAGTCCTGCAACTGCTCAAGAAGGCAGCATGAACATCTGAAAATGTAAAACTTGTAAATTATTCAGAAAAGGAGCATGAAATACCAATGTTTCTAGTTTGCCATATGTGAGTTATTGATTTTTCAGACACAGTAGTTGGAAAAATTTTTCATAAGGAAATGATAATTCTGGATCCCTACCACTACCCAAAATAGCAAAATGCATATTTGGAAATTCAAACAACCTTAAATATTAGGAAAAGACATAATAAATACTAATATTTCTTGAATTGCAATATGTAAGGTAATGATTTTTCACAACCAGTTTTTTTGGAAATGTTGCATAAATCCTAAATTGTCATTTTGAAACCACAGAGGAATCAATA
This sequence comes from Sphaeramia orbicularis, assembly GCF_902148855.1. Classification (NCBI taxonomy): domain Eukaryota; kingdom Metazoa; phylum Chordata; class Actinopteri; order Kurtiformes; family Apogonidae; genus Sphaeramia; species Sphaeramia orbicularis. Next base: position 10,780,252 of record NC_043966.1, read on the forward strand.
TGAACGTCTAAAAATCTAAACATTCTGGTTGACCCTGTACTGAGGTCAGCCACAGTTCTGTCTTTGTTGCCATGGTAACGCTACGTGACGATTGTGGCAAAAATACTGTTACACATTCACGTATTCAGAAGAATATCAGCTAAAAACCAGTTATGGGACAATAGAACACAATCCAAACAACAAACACTTAAATGGGCAAATATCTAAACTAAGTTAACAGTCTGAGAGCAGCGCATGTCATTAATAATTTAATTAAACAGACCAATGCTACAAACTTAGCAGTGCTAAGCTAACACTAGCACATCCAACAGTACGAGTATTATTTATTTACCGATAAAACTCACTGAAACAGACAAACGAGCAAAAGCAAAGGTGGAAATATGAAGTGAGGATGACGAATTTTGTCTTACCTTTCCTGTTTTTTGCCCATAACTTGGTTTTATATGAATTAAACTTCAGCTAACGCTCCAGTGTTTTGTGTTACATTGAAATGATTCCCACTGGAAACAAAAGGCCCAGGGTTTAAGAAAAGGAACATGAACTAACAATGTCCCTTGAATGCCATATATAAGTGATTTTTCAGAAACAGGAGTTGGAAAAAAATGTTGCATAAATCAGGAAAGTGGTCATTTTAAAACATTACAACCACCAATGAAGGCAAAATGATCATTAGAAAATCTAAAAATCCTGAACCAAGAAAGCAAGTATGAAAATCTAGACATTCCAAAACTGCTTGAATATTAAGACAAAGAAAGGAAAACGGATATATTTTTTAATGCACTATGTATTTTGTTGATTTTTCTAAACCTTTTGTTGTGAAAATGCCATATAAATCACAAGTGATCATTCTGAAGCCACTGAAAAAGGCAATACAGACATCTGGAAATCTATAAATCCTTAAATATAAAGACAACAAACATGGAGAATTAATACTTGTTCAAATGCAATGTGTGTGTTGTTGAATTTTCTAAACATGTTGTTGCAAAATTGTCACATATATCATAAGTCATCAGTTTGAAGCCATGAAGTAGGCAATATGAATGTTTGGAAACCTGAACATTTTTCAATTTAAAGAGAAAGCAAACAGAGAATTAATTTTTGGTGAAATGCAATGCATGTGTTGATTTGTCTTTCCTGTTGTTAAAAAAATGTCACATAAATCACAAGTAATCATTTAAAAGCCACTGAAAAAGGCAATATGAACACCTGGAAACATAAAATTCTTCAATATAAAGAGAAAGCAAACAGAGAATTAATATTTATTAAAATGCAATGTGTTTGTTGTTGATTTTTCTAAACCTGTTGCTGCAAAAATGTCACGTAAATCATTAGTGATCATTTAGAAGCCACTGAAAAAGGCAATATGAACGCCTGGAAACATAAAATTCTTCAATATAAAGAGAAAGCAAACAGAGAATTAATATTTATTGAAAGGCAATGTGTGTGTTGTTGATTTTTCTAAACCTGTTGCTGCAAAAATATCACATAAATCACATGTGATCATTTAGGAGCCACTGAAAAAGGCAAAATGGACACCTGGAAACCTAAAAATTCTTCAATATGAAGAAAAAGCAAACAGAAAATTAATATTTGTTTAAATGCAATATATGTGTGTTGTTGATTTTTGTAAACATGTTGTTGCAAAAATATCACATAACTCACAAGTGATCATTTTGAAGCCACTAAAAAAGGCAAAATGGACACCTGGGAACCTAAAAATCCTTAAATATTTTGAAAGAGCCTGTGAAATAAAATAAAATAAACTACACTATGTTTTCCAGGACGGCTTGGCTTGGCATCACTTGATGACAAAGTGTCTCAGAAGCAAATGGATTCCTATTCCTCACACTGTGAAGAACATGTCCATCATTGCTTTCAAGACTTGACTTAATCACCGCCACGTATACCCCCCAGCCCCACAGTGGTTTTGGTCGGTGTCCAGCTTTTACTCCTCCTGCTACCAGCCTGTGCCAATATGGCAGACGGTAAATCTATAACCCCAGGGGAGATGGGTGACAGTTTGTGTCAGCTGCGTGTTTTACCTGTCGTCAGCGGGCGGCTGCCATCTTTGTGATGGTCCTGGCCTGGGAAACGGTTTCTTTTTAGTCCCCCTGAATCAGAGGTTGTCCTCTAGGCCTCATTCCTTGGTAATAAGGAGCTCCCCTGCTATTTATTTCCATCTCTGCACCTTTTACCATTGGCAACATCCCATTTCACTAGTGATCCTTCAATCAACAGCTGAGTGCTCGCTATCTGGCTGTAGCATCGGCAGTTGTATATTCTTACATGCTGAAATAGCTGCAGAGTGAGTGAGTGAGTGAGTGTTGAATTTGTCAGTGTATCACCATGTTTAGTCAGTGGTGAGGCCTTTGGGGGTACAAATGGGAAGGTGCAAGTGAGTGTCATGCTCCAAATGTCACAAATGGCTGCAGAGCTGTGAGTGTAGACGTCCAGTTACGCCAAATTACGCCAGAGAAATCAGGTCTGACTGTAAAGTAATATCAGCAGTGACAACCACACATTAAGGTTTTGGCTGTCTTTGCGAACCAACTAGCCAGCTGCCTACTTTATCTGCAGCTACCAGTGCTAAGCCTTGCTCATACAAAATAAACTGGGCACTGTGCATATTCTAAGCAAAGCAGTGGCATCAGTGATAAGCTGCTGAAAACTAAAATCAAAATAATTGGCAAATGTTTGAGATTCTCATTGAATCTGAAGTGAATTATTTGAAGTTGGCCAAGTTATTTATGCACTGTAACAATTGAGTGTTTGTCTAAGTTCTGTTGCCCAAGAACTAAGTTAAAAGCTGTCTGTGTTAAGCCACAGTGTATTCAAATCGCTCACACTACAGTGGAATCTTATGTTTTATCAGATGGTGTCTGTTTTGAGTTAGATTAGCCAGGTTCATCCATCACACTGCTCATTAGTGCTTTTAAAAGAAACAGAATGCTTTACTCTGCTTTGTACTGTATCAAAAAATTACCACGGAGAGAACATTTTAAGTGTGGGTTTGCGAGAAGCCGCAATTACTTTGTTATAACAATGCAGCCTTAGAGAAACGTGAAATGGAATAGTTGAAATTCGTTGTTGTCCTTTACCCAGAAGCCACGTACTTACAGTGGCGAGAAGACTGAAAGGCTCGTTTTTAACCGTAACACCTCAGATTATCCTAATTATACACAATAGTGGATGGAGTTCTTTGAAGGTTAGCCCTCTATTACCTGTGCAAGTAAACACATGTTGCAGTGGAAGATCAGTGGAAAGCCCCTGGAATAGTATGAACATGTGCAAAATCTGCACTGCATGCACGTGTATGAGAGAAAAACATTTTAAGGATTTCATATGATGAATAAACAGTGGATCTGTGTGGAATTCTCCATTATTATCACAAACTAATCCAATAGGTAATGTAATGAAGACTAAACACATACTGTATGATGTATATTTTCTGTATTTTACACACATATTTTCTTCCAGTTTCAGCTGTGAATCATATTATAAAGATATAAAACATAAATTTAAGGGGTCATATTTTGCCAAACCCGCTTTTATCAGTCTTTGGTTCATTTATTTGTGTATTTGGACCCTGATAGTTCATAAAGTTTGAATTTGAACCCTCCAGGTGCTGCAAAGCTATCTTTATATTCATTTTGGCAAAAAATCAAGTGGATTTCTACAACCCATTTCATTTCCTTCTTAATTTGTTACGTTTTATAACTAGTTACATCATGACATTTGCACATATAAGGTCAAGATTTCCGATGAACATTTCTCCAAGTACGACATAACTGTTTACCAGCAGCAGTGGTTGTAGTAAAAACTGAAAATATGTCCAAAGTTTGAGCAGATTACTTAAAATGCTCAGTTGTTGGAAGGAACAGAAAGCACTGTCAACAACCTGGAGGGGGCGGGGCATGAAGTGGCTCATGTGCATTTAAAAGGCCAGCGCTCAAAGCGACCTTTCTGGTGTCATTACTCAGAAATAGGGTTGAAGATGGACCTGCGAAGTTGAATTAATGAAGAATTCAGACCCAAGTATAGCATTTACAGTTTATGTAGATCTTAGGGAAATGTTTTAAAATGCATAATTCCATTTATAAAATCCAAGTTATCACTCCTTTTAAGTACCTTTTTGTATATTGGCCAAGGTTTACCTCAATTTAAAAGGTTTAAACTGTGAAAATACTCTTACAAACTACTTTCATACATTCATTTTTTGGGGGATTTCATCTAACATTTGTGTTTTAATCAATTTTGAATGAATGTTTGTCAATGAAATTTTTTTTTTTATAAACGCCCACATTGTTTCACAGTCTTACATTATAGCTATTAATAGTAAGTAAAACTAATGGAATGGTCTTGTTATCCGTGGAATATCCTGTCAAATCAGACTCTGTAAGTGTGAAACTGATAGTTTTGATTAAAAAAAAAGCTCCATATGACTTCTGTAATCATACAAAATCAACTTAATATACTAGATAGAAGCTTTATTGTCATCATGTTAGCACAAGGCATCAACATGATGAAATTCAAGGTGTTCTTCAGATCAGTGCAATCAAGCCTGACATAAAAGAAAACATGTACTATACGCAAATAGGGGTAGCTAAAAACAATTAAAAGCGGCTAAAACTAAGCTAAAAACAAGTAAAGGCAGCTAAGACAGTGAAAGTATCTAAGACAAAATAAAAGCGGCAAGACAATAAAAAACACACACACCTAGCATAATTTTTTTTCAATCAAAATAAGCATGATGTATGCATTGAAAACAACTTTTTCACTGCTTGTTTCTTATTTGGCACCAACCCATCATAAATAGAGCCAATTTTAGGCAGGAAATCTACACAAAAACACATCCTGAGCAACTTGTGAAGCTCTGTTTTGTTTTCAGATGTCTTTATTATGCATAAAACATGTGCAACTCAGTGCTGTTGAAAAGACAAATCCCAAAGACATGTCAGAGTTGCTCCCAGGCCTTCAGTCGACCTTTATATTCAGCAGGATTGTGCTGTGAACTCTGGGGTATTGACGACTCAACCATCGGACCCTTTAATTAAGAGATGCTTTAAGAGCGAGACGCCAAAACCAAATCCTAAGGACACATTCTACACTGATTCGACTGGAACAGTAGTCCTGTATTTGTGGCAGGTCTGACAGACTTAAAATGTGTTTTCTTTGAGCTTCAATTTATCTTTTACACAGAGAAATCTGCCTGGCACAGCATCCCCACAGTCAAATGCAGATGTAGTGAAGTTTTTCCTCTGTGGCAGGTTGAATTTGCAGAGAGATTTTCTAAAAGTAGTCGACAAACTTAAGGAATGCTGCAGATGAGACATATCCCACCTGTATATGTTTATATCTATGTATGACTTGCACATGGGCACATTTATGCAAGTTTTTTTTTTTTTTTTTTTTTTAATCTGCGCAAGCCTCCTAAACAAACGACAATACTTTACAGCACAGGAACCTTTCAATTTACAATACCTGAAGTTTAATAATGTTGAATTTTAGTACATTTATCCATTTTTTTCACCCCTTATGTTATGGCATGAACATGTTAAGGTAAAGGAATGTGATGCTTTATGCGTCATGCTTTAACCCTATAACACCAAACGTATCATATTTGACACATGGGTTTTGAAGCCCTCTACATGATCAGTGTGATATTTTTTTTCTTGAAAAACCTGATGTATACAGTTAGTTACATGCAATACACTGATAATCCACCAGGGGGGAGGAATTAATTCACCAGAGGCCTTTCCCGTGACACTAAAAGACTGTCATTAATGAGGAAGGAGGCAGAACTTTGCCAATTTTGAAAAGGAATTACCAATTTGTCAGGCATGTTTGTGTTTTATTATGTTTTTGTTTGTTCAAAAATAATAATATTTGAGCATTGAGACCTGATGTATCAAATATGATACAAAATTTAAACTCATACGTGGAAATTGATATTTGAAAAAAAAACTTTTTGGGTTGTTCAGAAGGACCAATAAAGGCTCCATTTTCAAAGAACTGGAATTTTCTGTCAATGATTTAATGGTGCAGGCTTTACAGGGTTAAAATGAATGATATATTAAGTTAAAAAAAACGGATATCTTACCAAAAAGTACAAATATTTTGCACCTAAAATTGTGAATAAAGCATCTCCAATTGTAATTCTGATTTATTCAAGAACATTTTCTGTGATTTTTCTTTTAATTTCTGGTACATGGGCTCTCTCTTAAAATTATTACCAGATAATCCTGTCAGATTTTACAGCACTTAAAGTTTGAGTGTTTTTAGTCATTGTTAAAGATGAAAATAGAAAAGGAATTAAGTGTGCAACAGTAATAAATAGTGAAGTTTGTGCTTGAGATGTATGTGTCGGTTTCAATGAATAAATCATATTGCCAGTGCCAGAGATACAACTATGAAAATATTTGGCTCCTGCTTTGTGAAACAAAATGGCTTCTCCTTTTCCTCACAGTAAATACAGAAAAGAAACCTCAAAACAAAACAGTCGAGAGGATAACCATTGATCCCCATCTAAGCCATGCTCAATCACACTTAAACGGGCGGCTCTTCCTACCAGAGGAACCAGCACAAACCTTTAAGTCGACAGCTAATGCCCGGTTTAGTCCTCCCTCTCTCTCTCTTTCTTTTCCTTCTCAAAACTGCAACGCTACAACTTAATACCAGACGAGCTCACGCTGGGCGGCAGGGAGGTACCGTGAAGCCTCTGACTCCAGACACTCAGCCCTCGCCTTTGCTTTCCATTTTGTTGTCGCTATTCTTCACCTCACCCCATCCAATTTCTCTTTTGCAGGTCAGCGAACCCCAGGACAAAGTGTGTCTGCCCCACCTCCTGATCCTCGGTCGCCAACACCAAGACCGCCGCGCCACACACAACGCTGCAAGATGACATTTCCTCACCCCCCGAGCCCCCCCAACACCCCCTCCTTCCCTCAGCTCCCCCTAATCCAATCAGCAAGGCCTGAGTTTTTCTAATATACTGGTGGTCTCATACTCTGACTTTATCCCTGCAGCTGTGCCGGACCGCTCATTGGCAAGATTAGGGCCTCTGCAGCTCCTCTGATCATGTATTTCAATATGAATGGGACCAATAAGGGGTGGATTATGGCTTAGTTACTTTGGAAATCCAAGGCCCCCCTTTGATGCCCCGGGTTTGAACGGCAATGGCAGAACCCCGCCTGGTCGGCATGGCGTGGTGGTAACGCCACCTGGCAGTCAAATGTTTGCTCATATGCGCTCATTAAACAACACCACTCTGGCACTGTGGGTACTGACTGCGGGCCCGATGGCGAGCCTTGGCCACGACCAGATGGCGCCATCGCCAGTATGCCAGGTGGGGTTCGTCGTTCCCACTCGCGAGATGCCTCATGGACGTGTGGGAGGACGAGGAGTGTGGACAGAGCATGTTGCCAACTGTGAAGAGTAAACAAACACATATTCCAGTTACCTTTCCTGCATACATTTCTCTTCTCTATGTTGATCAGTGTGTTTCTTTGAGTCGCATAAATAATAAATAATAAATAATCACTGCTATACTCACGTCGATTCCCACTCCCCATCACCGGCATATGTTTGCGTCTATACACCAGACACGCACATATTCACACACTCAGGTGTCCTGACAGTGTTGGCCCCGCTGACGCTTTTCATTAGTTGTAGAGGCCTGTGTCTTCTTTCACGCCGCCAGCCCCCCACCACCACCACCACCACCCTCCCGTCTTGGGCCTTTTGTGTGTGAAGTGCTAGAGGTGATTAATATTTGTTTTCCCTCCTCTGTGGGAGAGGAAGACCCAGCTGATCCACTGTGACCCCTCCTTAATCCCAGCAGGTCCAACCAGTCTCTCTGTTTCCTTCACTTTTCTTTTTGGTTTTTACCTCCAACCCCACTGACACTCATGTCCGACCGCCAGATCTGAGCTCACGTCAAGTTTGAACATGATGATAAAAGTTTGTTTTTGCTGTTGTCCATCAAGGGACAATGTTTGGATGCTGACATTCACAAAACTGTAAAATCCTTATTTTAGGAATGCAGCTCAGGTGGGTAATGTTGACGTTTTTCTTCAATAAATGTCTCAGTTCCAGGTTCTAAACACACGTAAATGTCAGATTTATGAAAACAGATACTGAATTTCCATCTGGGTAGTTAACACGCTGCTCCAGGTGGACAGTTTGGACAGGTGAGCCGAGTGTCTTCCTCAGAGAAAATAGGAGGATATCCTGAATGAATTGGGCTGCGATGGCCAGTTTGAGGGGTTTTGGGGCTTTGTTGAGGCCAGTGGAGGGGGCGTCTTGAAGGATTGAGTGGCTTGCGGGGTCTATTGAGGACTTGATCCTGTTGACAGATATACTGCTCCCTTTGTGACCACATGGCTGTGATGGAAATGGCAGGTGCAGTATGGGTAGCCGATGGAAAAAAAAATCCTTTCTAGCGTTGTGTTTCAGTGGTTGTAAAAACACAGCTGTTTTCAGCTTTCTGAACCGGCTGCGCACTCGGTTTCCAATTCTCTCCAGCTCCTTGTTGCCTTGTTGGCGTAGTCACTAAACTCGCAAACACAGTCTTATAGTCTTAGCTCTTTATAAGAGCTTTAGTTGGAAAAAATGTTCAGATCAGTATTAACGATCAACACTGTTGGATGAAAGCTCTTAGCAACTGGCTCAAAATCTGCCTCAGAGTAACTGATAGTAATGGGAAACTGCTTGGCCATTTAACACACACACATTAACACGGGACGAGAGGGTAACCCGGCCATAGCTGAGAAAAAAGAAAAACGGCATTTTATAAAGTTATAGGAGATTAGGATGGGTTAAAAACAGAGAGGGATTATCCCTATGGGGCAAATAAAGGAGAACTTCACATATATGAAAATAACTCAAAAGAAACAAATTAGAAAACTACACAAATATATGTAAATTAATCAGCAAACCACAACAACAAAACACAAAGCATTTATGAAAATTTAAATCTATATTTATATTTTTAAACTTTTTTTTTTTCAGTTTACCATTAATTTATAATGACAGTATGTAAACAGAACTTCATTTGATAAAAAAAAAAAAAAATCCCAAAAATATAAAATGGTAATGATAATATGTGAAAATATACAATAATAAATAATACATTTGATAATTGCCTTATCTTTGGCTTCTCAGCTTTCTTATCATTGTTAGTAAATAATTTTTATATGCAATTATATGAGGGAATTATACATGAAATTTTAGTTACAACTGCATTAACATAATAGTATGCTTTTTCTTGAATTTTATCTAAATAATTTTAATTGCTTCTAAATTGTATTACTCTTTATTATGTAGCAATGAAAATTTATTTTATGAACTACATAGTAACTAATTACAATTAAGTAAATATATAGAGTTACATAATATTATTATATAGTATATATTATTATAATAGTAGTTCTACTACTACTACTAGTAATAATAACAAACATAATAATGATAATTATTATTAATATTATTGTTGTTGGTAAAATTACAGTTGATAAATATGAAAACATGTAAAAATTTGCATGATTAGTATTTCATGGGTCTGTATGAGTGAGAAGGGAAACTGGTTTTTATGTGTTTCTTCACCTTTTGTGTCATTTAAAAGAATCTCAAACCTCAACCCAGAAAGGTCTAGAAAATATACAAATGTAAAGATCTTTTCCTTCTGTCTGTCCTTTCTGTTTCTGTCTTTTTCTTTGGGTTGTGTGTTTTTCGGGTTGACATCCTGGTACCCGTCGTCGTACCATCAGCTCAGTGTGGGAGTGTGTTCAGGGAGACGTGCAAAGCTTTTAGCTCTCTATGAAGTTGTCTAATGAGTGGCGCCGATTGTCACAACTCCTCCACAAATTACTTTTGTTTGCTGTCAGCTCTCGCTCCCACATTTTTTCTGCCCAATTTTTCTCTTTGTCAACACCTTCAGGCGTTGCTATCTTTTTTTTTTTTGCTTTTGGACAAGCACTCAAACAATACACTTCCATTAGAGTTTTCATTTTGTCAACTGACATTAATGCATATGGAGAAAATCGAGGGTAGGTTTTAGGAAAAGCTTTTGCACGGCAAGAAAAAATGATGTCAAAACAATCAAAATGAAACACGTTTGGAGGGGTTTTTTTGTATTTTTTTTTTTAGCATGGTCATAAGGATAAAGTATTGTGGGAAAAATACTCTTTATTGTCCAATCGTCTGTGAATATTTATGATGAAACGCCAAAGAAAAAATATAACGTGCTGATAAACTATACATTAAAAGCATCATTCTGTGTGGTTTCTCGTACACCGACGTCATATCGATGTTGGGTTCGAAGCCATTATCGCTGCCACCAGAGTACGAGCTGTCACTTTTCACTTTCTGTACATGAGGCGATCGTACCTGCTGAACCGCCGGTGTTTCACTGATGAATGACACTGTAGTGTGCAGCGCCTCACTACGGGGCCATTTGTGGGGAGATAAGAGAGACTTCCTGGATTAAGGAGGTAGTTGAGGTACATCTCCAGAGAGCCTGTTTGTTTGGGTAAGACAGCTCCTTCATTACTGCAAAACTGTGGGAGGCTGGGAAGCCAACCTGTCTCCTAGATAGCACAGGACTCCTGCCAAAATGTACTTAACCGGACAGAAAATTCAACCCACTTACCACTGATGCCTCTAATATTTTATCATGACTGGTGCATGGGGGCACAGTGCACGGTTTGAGGTATTAATATTAAACAGATGCAGAAGTACTAAGTTTAAAATCACATTGTGGGAACTATACACACTTTACGTTCAGATTTTTTTTTTTTTTTTTTTAAGTTTTGTAATTTTGCTGTGTGGGTGGCCCAGGATGACCTGGCAAGTGAATGAGCCTCCGCATTAAAATGAATGAGTTCCTGATGCCGGTGTCACAAGCTGACCATCGTGTTCTTATCCGAGCATGAAGGATTACACTCAGTCAGAGCCGACACACTCCTGAAACACAAAACACTGGAGGCTGAGCTTCAGTGGGAATTCTCAGGTAACATTAAACACAACTATCCATACATTCAGATGATTTTCTCCAGATACTTTCATTTTTTTTTACTGCATCATCCAGCACATGATTAACTGCCTGTGTACTTAAACTTCAGCGTTTTTAGAATAAATCCTGTTTGTGTTATCTGATGCACGGCTTCTTTAAGTTTTTACATTTTTTCTCAGCATCATCTTGCACTAACTGCACACACTCACACGTCCAACTACCTGCATACTTACACTTCTGTTTGACTATTTTAATCATAAAGTAAATAAATCAGTTTCTTATCTGGTCTGTTCTACAACAGGCTATCACTTCAACACGCTGATTTCCAGAAACTCTTATATTTGACCAACAGGTCCACGGTCATTTAATTACTATGACACTGACAGAAAGCAGAAAATCCTTACATTTCAGAGGATAAAATCTGCATATATGTGGTGTTTCCGATTGATAAATTAATTTATTTACATCAAATGTTGAGCTTTATATATAATATCTCTACCACTGTGACAAAATAGTGAAAAAAGTCAACATTTGTCATAAATGTGAGTCATAAACCTATCGAAAGACACATAAAATGCTTTTTTTTGGAAATTTATCATAAAAAAAAAAAAAAGCTTTGTTTATGTGAATAACAACAAAACCCTAAATTTCTTAATAATTAACATATATAGTGGTGGAAAATGTTTTCAGACACCCCTAAAATTTTTACAAAATCTCAAATATTATCATGAAATATTTGCAGAATTTTATTTTATTATTATTATTATTATTTTTTTGTATGTTTAAAGTTGTGGCTGCATCAGACAGACACAAACAAATGCAATTTTATTTTTTGTTTTATTGTTAACAAAAAAAAAAAAAAAAATAGCAAGGCTAAATTCTGGACAGTTTCAACATGTCATGACCTGGATGTCTTTCATTATTTTTTCGAAACATCCAGTTTTGTCCTGGATGGAACAGAGCATGTGCAGAAGGGAACATGTGGGTTTGGAGAATGAAACAATACAATGTTCAATGATTTTAGAGTGATTCTTTATGCAACATATCCCAAATGCATGTGGTAAACAAAAACTTTTTTCCACTACCATATATTAAGAATATCCTATGTTAGGGACATACTACAAATAATTAATAGATCAAGGACAGAATGTGAGAAAAAAATAGAAATGGGGTCTAACAGCTGTTTCCAAAACTGTATTTAAATTTATTTTCTGTTCATTCACTCCTGTTGTTTTTTATATTGTAGTATTTCTTCTACAATAGTTCCCAAAGCAGCTGGCATTAATTTACACTGTTGCAGATAAAGCTGGAATAAAATATTTTTACTTCTACTAATGAAATGATTATAATAATGTGATTTATTCTTTACAGATAAAGTGTAACTGGGACTTCATATGTAATCCCTGAACCTGTTGCAGGTGATACTAATGTGTATAAATAGGAATGAAAAGAGGAAACTGTCTGAAAACAAAATTATTACAATTTTATGTTTTCTTTGACTATTCTGTTTTTTCTTGAACTCCAAAACCTTAAACTACCTTTATATAGAGACGATAGGTGATGATAAAGTAGTAAATATAGTATCATTAGAGCAGATGTTACTTAAGTGACTTTCTAGCTTAAAATAAAACAAATAGTTGCACATTTGACTAGTGCCTTTCCTTGAGAGAAAGGTGCACTGGAAATTACAAACATGTACATATTTATAAACTCACTTTGGCATCAATATGTATTGAACATAGACTGACTACATTTTCATCTTTCTTTCTTGCATCTTTTTTTATTTATCTTATTTTCTTTAATTTATTGTCACTCATTTATATCTTATTTGGTTATTATTTTGCTGTTTATGTATATTTGGGTCAGATAATTTTTGTAAACCACCTGTTTTTTTTTTGTCTTTTTTGTCTCATCTGCCCCATTAAAGTATTTTATCTATATCTTTGTTTTTCTTGCTTTTCTTTTTGTTATTGTGCAAATAAATACACACAAAAGCAAATGTAAAACTGGCAGTTGGCTGCATTGTTATATGTTTGCTTATATTGTTATAGCCTACACATTTTTGTCCATAAAGTTGGAATAAAATATTTTTGCCTCTCCTGATGAGATGATTCTGACAAAGTGATTTACTCTTGATAAATAAAGGGTAACTGGGACTCTGGTGATACTGATGTATATAAATAGGAATAAAAAAAAGGAATGTGTCTGAAAACAAAATTATTCTAACATTATGTTCTTATCTGTATACTTATGTATATTATTTATATGTCACAGAAACATGTGACGTGTTGAATGTAACCTGGTATAAAACATCAGAAAATTAAAGCAATAAATCTCATATTGTCTGAATAAAAGGGGTAAACACATGTTAAATACGAAGGGAGGTCAGACTACATACTACCACTTTGGTTATAGCTGTTTTTTTTTTATTTTTCCCTGAAACATTTGTTTTTCCTGCTGTTCATACTTCACATATATCCAGATTGGATCTAAATACAGAGACTGACAAATGCAAATGTGTGGTCATGTAATCATTACAGCTGGTCAAAAGTGATACTGATGTGTATAAATAGGAATTAACCCTTTCATGCACAGTGGTCACTATAGTGTAAAGTTATTCTACAGCTGTTCTCTTGTATATTCATGAGTTTTATTGGTTTATTTGCATCTCAGCCAACACAATGGACGCTTATGCATCATCCCATACACTGACATTCATACCATTACTGTAACCTTGCTGTTCTTGATAAACCTGATCTGCAGTGATATGTTTTTTGTTTTTGTTTTTTAACTGTAAATCAATTGCTAATTGTTATTAGACTGTAACAGTTTTTTTTTTCTTTGTTTTGGGGGGGGGTATTATCTCCATCAAATGAATAATAACTAGTATTAAAGTGTGTTAAATTCTGAGGAAACATCTGATTAGCGGCATTAAAAATGTTTTTATTGCATAGTTTTCCATATCACTTTCTGATATTAGGTTTCAAATACATGTTTCTTTGCTTCAAAAATTAAATAAAAAAAAACCCAAAAACTCAATTGCATTGTTTTTTTCATGCCTAAAAAGGAATAAAAACACTCAGGAAAAATATACTGGGTAAGAATATCCTAATTCATGCATGAAAGGGTTAAAAAACAAAAGGAATGTAACTATTCTGTTTTTTTCTTGAACTCCAAAACCTTAAAATATCTTCATAAAGAGACGACAAGTGATGATAATAAAGCAGTAGATATAGGATCGTTATGAGTAGATGTTACTTAAGTGAATTTCTAGCTTAAAGTAATACAAATAGTTGCACATACGACTAGCGGTGTGTCAGTGCTGCTGTGTTCTGCTGTGTTCTGCTGTGCTGTAGTGCTGCGTGGGGCCTCTTGTTGCCCCAGTGGCGGTGAAGGGGGAATTAGGTGTAGTGTTGTCTGAGTCCCTGTTAATCCTCAGCTGATTAGTGGAATTTTCATCAGGGCTCCTTGAGAGAAAGCTAGTGGGAGCGAGAAATGAATACGAGAGGGGTGAAAAAAAAAACAGAACGAGAAAGAAAGGAATATGAAGAGTTGGGGATAGTAACCCCCCCCCACTTTCGTAGTTTCCTGTGGTCATTCACCCCCCGCTGTGCTCGCGCAGGACTTCATCTCCTCTGACCAATAGGATCCCAAGCCCTCAGGTCACCTGGCTCACTAGACTAATCCCGAATCTGCCTTGTAGATTAGCACTTTCCCACTCGCAGCCACTCTAGCCCAAGCCCCGGCAAATCCCGAGGTAAATGTCGGAGCTTCCGGTAAGTGGGTGAGCACGGCGTTGTGCAGTGGATTAAGGAGAATAGGATAATATTTACAAGCCCATTGCCAGTAGTGATAAGGCTGAGGATAAACAGTAATGGTCCGTCTTTAGCCTTTTTTTTTTTCCCCCCTCCTCTCCCTCGTCAAGGCAAATGGCTAAATCTCTGAATCCCTGTGTATAGTCCCTGACATCGATTGTGCTAAATTAGTCAACAGTGTCTTCATTAAGGGATATACTAATACGGGTATGTCTCCTGAAATGAGCTATAATTGATTTCTTTGTGAATTTAGATGTGTTTCCAAGGGCATTGTTCAGATTTTAGTTGCACTGAGCTTTTTTTTTTTTTTGCACTGTTTTTATGCATCTACACTTTTTTCTTGCACTTTATTCTGTTGCTGCCTTGACCGTTAAATTTCCCCGTTGTGGAATCAATAAAGACTAATCTAATCTAAAAAAGTGCACGAGTTTTCTTTTTTCTGCCAAAACATTTGACAAATGAATAAACTGTAAAAAAGACTAATTAAAGAATAGATCATATACTTTGGTAAATTACATATTTTTGCATTATTTTAGTCGGTACATGCGGTTAAAACCTGGTTCATATCGAAGCTTTGTCAGTAACAGTTGGTACAAGATGGCTGATGCTCCGTCCATGTCTTTTCCTCTCATTTATCAAAGCTGCTGATGGACTAGTTTTCTCTCTACTGTAGATGGCACTGTTAACCTTGACTTGCACTTGGTGGGGACTTCAATGTTATGGAAATAAAGTAGAAATAGAGCAGAAACAGTCAGCGTCTGCTCCTTATTACTGCTCTGAGCCCCGGGGAGAAATTAATTAAAGTGGGGAAGAATAATAATAATAATAACAAAGATTATCTTTGTCATCACAGTTATGCTAACAACAGTAATGGAGTATGGAGGCTGAAATAAATACCCCCCAGCTTTTATCTTACAGAAAACTGTAGGTTTAGGACTGTTTCTCTTTCTTCTGTGTTATTCGGAGAAGTGGAGTGTTAGTGAAGGTGGAGGGTGGGGAGGTTAGGGACTGGGGGGGAGTTTTGGGGGTGAAAGGCAAGTGTGTTATTGTAACAGAGCTTATGAGGGAGTCAAGAGGAGGGCAGTGTGCCGATCGCACGCTAGGCTGGATGATTCACAGAAGAGGCCTGAACACGAACCCCACGGACACTCCACCTCCCTCCTGCTTCTGAAATCCACACTGTCAGCTTGCATTATGGGAATAATACCGAAGCGATGGCGAATCACCTCACGTCACCTCTCGTGTGGGCGAGTCCGTCCATTTGGGGTTAATTGGCACCCCTAACCTGTGGACAGTGTTAAAACAGAAAAGAAATGATCACAATATGTACGAATGATGACTGCTCTGAGGTAGACAAAACATCCCCATGACGAGTTCACCTGTGAAATGACTGCAACGACTGAAAGTGTGTGTCTTCTAATGACTTTTAAACACTATTAGCGTGGAAAACAAGAGAACATAAATTATCACAATAAATAAATAAAGACCTTCCTGAAAATTCTGTGGCATCTAGTTTTACTGTCAACACTCATTGCACTGAAAATTGTGTACATGTATATATTTATATTTGGACAACAACTCACTGCCACTGACTACATTTTTATTGTCTTTTTTATTTATTTATTTATTTTTTTTCATTTATTGTCACTCATTTATATATTATTTGGTTATTGTCTTGCTGTTTATGTATATTTGGGTCAGATAATTTTGCAAACCACCTGTTTTTTTTTGGTTTTTTTTGTCTCATTTGCACGACTTAAAGTATATTATCTATATCTTTGTTTTTCTTGCTTTTCTTTTTTTTTATTGTGCAAATAAATACATATAAAAGCAAATGTAAAATTGGCAGTTGGCTGTATTCTTATATGTTTGCTTATATTTTATAGCCTACACACTTTTGCCCATGAAGTTGGAATAAAATATTGTTGCCTCTCTTGATGAGGTAATTCTGATAATGTGATTTATTCTTGATAAATAAAGCGTAACTGGGACTCTGGTGATACTGATGTGTATAAATAGGCCTAAAAAGAGGAACGTGTCAGAAAACAAAATTATTCTAATATTATGTTCTTATCAGTATACTTATGTATATTATTCATTTGCCAGAGAAATGTGACGTGTAAAATGTAACCTGGTATAAAACATCAGAAAATTAATGCAATAAACCTCATACTGTCTGAATAAAAAGGTTAAATGCATGTCAAATACAGAGGGAGGTCACACAGATTTTTTTTTTTTTTTTTTTCCCTGAAATGTTTGTTTTTTCCTGCTGTTCATACTTCACATACATCCAGATTGGATCTAAATACAGAGACTAACAAATGCAAATGTGTGCTCATTAGAACTGTGAGGGTTAAAAGAGCAAAGAACTTATCATAATATAGGCTTATTTGCTGTAACATAAAGGATGTCAAATAAAACCAGCTGAAAAACTGTCCTTTCCAGCAGCATAGTGACAGTAGAACAAGCATTATAAGGGACAGAAGTGTTAAAAAATAACAGTTTTCTATATTGTAAGTGTGTTACATGATTACACAGTCATGCATTTAGAAATAACTAATATACTGTAATTTCCATGCTGAATAATTGACCGTATAATGCCAAACGTATAAGTTTTGAAGCCCTCTACATGATCAGTGCGATATTTTTTTTCTTGAAAAACCTGATGTATATAATTAGATACATGCAATACACAGATAATCCACCAGGGGGGAGGAATTTGTTTACTAGAGGCCTTTCCAGTGACACTATGAGACTGTCATTAATGAGGAAGGAGGCAGAACTTTGACAATTTTGAAAAGGAATTACCAATTTGTCAGACATGTTTGTGTTATATTACGTTGTTTGTTCAAAAATAATAATATTTGAGCATTGAGACCCGATGTATCAAAAATGATACAAAACTGAAACTCATACATGGAAACTGATATCTGAAGAAAAAAAAATTGGGTTGTTCAGAAGGACCAATAAAGGCTCCAGTTTCAAAGATCTGGAATTTTCTGTCAGTGATTTAATAGTTCAGGCTTTACGGGGTTAAAATAAATTAGACATTAAGTAAAAAATGTATATCTTACCAAAAAGTACAAATATTTTGCACCTAAAATTACGAATAAAGCATCTCCAATTGTAATGTTGATTTATTGAATGAATGAATGAATGAATGAATTTATTTTTGGTTTTACATCAGTCATTGTACTAGTACATCAATTGTAATAAACATAAAAACTCAAAAAGGAATAGGCTAGAAACAAAAGCTTATTTTTTTGCCTATCCTTTTCAACTAATACACTGCTTACGTCAACTTAAATGTGTACAGCATCGAGCATTTACACCATAATAACAAATTAAAAAAAAAAAAAAAAGTCAACAACAAAAACACATCTACCATCTCAGTTCAATATTTCTGAATAATTTAAACTTAAAGTACTTTTTTTTCTCTCTCTTTTTTTTTTTTTTTTTAACTTCACCAAAGTAGTGGATAACTTAAATGCATAATAAGGTCCATTCCACAATTTCACACCCACAATCCCAATTCATCTAGACTTCACATCTGCCCTCACTCTAATCCACTCACACATATCAAAATCTCTGAAATTCGAATTACTCTCTCTTAATTCCAAGAAACCACACCTGAACTTTGCAACAATACTATTTTTATCCTTCCTGTTCCCTATACCTATTTAGAAACAATTCTTTATACCTCTTTTTAAATACATTTATGTTTATACTTTCCTTTATCTCCTGTTCTAGATTATTCCACAAAGTCACTCCACAGCTTGTTATGCACATACTTTTCATTGTTGTTCTTACTTTATGCTTTATTCAAGAATATTTTCCGTGATTTTTCTTTTAATTTCTGGTACATGGGCACAAAAAGCTGAAGAGAAGTAAGAATTCTGCCCATACTTATGAAAGTGGTTAATGTCGGTGAATACCAGTGGATGCGTGTCATATTATATCATTACATCACATCGTATCTTAGCAGGAGCCGCCTCACCCTGTTACATTATATGAACTGATGAACCCCGGATGAAAAAACGACCTGCCTGTCTCGTGACCGGCGCTCGAACCTCTTTTCATGTTGCCTGTAAAAGGGGGCCGGCTGACCTCATGTGCTGCTGGGATATTACTTTACGTCCTCATCAGGCCGCGCCCTCTGTGTCAGCTTGTGAGCGATTCGAGCCCGTCTAGGACATCACTGCATCACTTCCTGTGCACTTTGAGTCAATAGCTGGTCACCAAACCCTAATAGAAGACACATGCAGACAGAGAGAGAGAGAAAGAGAAACCAAGGGAGAGCCTGAGGAGTTTAAGATGGGAGGGAAAAGTTGAGCTGATGGTCAAAAATGATGATTTTTTTTTAGATCAAAAAGTAGAATATATTGACTGATAAGATTCAGAAGATTGGGGTTCTGCCGCTCATCAATAGTTAATTCAATCAAATGATAATACAAGCTAGCAAATTTACCCAACATATGAATTCCTCATAATCGTGAAAAATAAATGTTCTTTCTCTTCTTCAGTTCTTCACAATCCAATTAGGATTCAATGCCTAGAAAATCAGATGACTGTATGCTCTGGAACAAAATAAAGTTAGCTTAGCTGCTCATTAGCTCTTTCCGTGAGCCCTCTTGTAATATTGTCTTACCCGAGTTAGCTTTGGTCTGAATTACTAATCAAGTGCACACATCCGGTGTTTGATGAAATTTTTACCTATTCTAAAAGCATTTCCTCCCACTTGCAAAAATTCATTAGTTTCAGCTACAGAAGGAAAACGTGGGAGTCACGCACATATTATGTTGAGTTACTTTGTCTCATTCCTTCAGTCTGATAACATCCTTTATTTTTTTTTTTTATCCCCCCTGAAGTTTTTCGTCTTTTTTTGTGGACCCCCTCATTCCAGTGCACGACTCTGTGAAAACATGACTGAAGCCCAAGGTGTGGGTGTTGTAAGGGAAAGGAGAAAAAAAAAAAAAAAAAGGTGTTGTCTGTTGTGTTAGACGTACGTGTTTTGACTGGAAGTGGAACCCCATATGGGAATAAGGTGGGAGGAACATTACAGCCATCCGCTGCAAAAAATATCTACGTCACATCAATCTGAAGGAGCTTAAGTGTGATTTGGAATAAATAAATCCACCGGTGGGGTAAGGTTTTTTTTTTTATTCTCATGTATTATTTTTGAAATGTTGAAACTGTGCAACAAGCTGCTGCTGCTGCTGTCGTTACATAAAATTTTTATCTTTTATTACCTGATTTGCAGCTTTTAGTCACTACTTGCTCATTTCTTGCAGTGTGGGAACCAGAATATAGCCTGGTATGTACATAGCAATTAAATCTGAGTGCCCTGTGCAGAGTACATAACTGAAGCGCATGAAGAAGGGTCAGAGCCCAGGGGATCAAGGTTTGCCCATTAAAACATCATCAGACAATGAAGCTTATTTATAGAGACATAGGACTCTTTACTGCTACTGTTTACAATCCTAACCACCAGAGAGCAAAGATAATAATACCAGTTGGAAATCAAAGAGAAAATGGAAAGTATATTTCCAGCGAGTACAGTCACAGCAGGTCAAAAGTTGTGTGTAAGTGCAAGGACGTCTCAGATTTATTTATTTTCAAGGGGAGTGAGCAGGGAATTTGCTTTTGGGGTTTTAGACTCAAAATGGTTTATGTCTATTCTGGAAACTGTCTTTGTCCTCAGGGTTTGTTCAGATTTAAGAAACATGGGACCACATTGGAAACCATCTCAACAGTAATTGAAATTAATACAAAAATGTATTAATAAATCAGCACCAGAGCCACTTCATGGGTTCATCCAAAGTCACCAGGAGTTTTGTCAACAATAACTGTCAAATATCCACATTTGGACAGTTTGGTTTTCTCCACAAAGGGCAGTCCCAACGCCAAAGGAAATAAAACTAATAACAGACGTCAAAACATTCACAGCAAAGGTTAAGAACTGGCTGAAAACAAAATAATAATGTGCCAACTTCTAAAATGCATAATGTTTGGTGAAGTCGCACTGTTTTACTTTTGTTTTTCTTCTTTTCTTTGAATGTGTGAATGGGAATATTCTTTTATTTATTTATTTATTTATTTAAAGTTACTTGAGAACTGATTCTCATTTTTAATAACGACCTGGACATATGGAGACGAACAACCAATTACTCTCACACTCATACCTACGGACAATTTAGATTAACCAGTTAACTACTTTATATTGTTTATGATTAAAATCCTTTATTGTCTGTACAGGGTGGGGAAGCA